>NW_026928374.1:232500-342306 GCF_032062105.1 Saccostrea cuccullata | reverse complement strand
ATAAATTCTGCCTGTCACGTGGAACACTATTTCTGCACAGTGTTTATCCAAATTCTCTAAAACATCTGTCCTTGTTAAACAATGATGATTTTGTCTGATATGCGACCACAGACAATGATGTCCAAGATTCCACAAGAGTAGAAAAAGACAGTAGGACCAAACATCCCATATGAAATGTTGAGCACTTACTGACCTCCTCTGTCTTGGACTATCAAAGATCAGTGCCAGCAATCAGACAGCAGATGTTCAATTCCAAAAGCTGAAGGAAAAAGAAAGTATTAGATAAATTATACATTAATAAGCAACAGATGATGATAATGTATATCAAAAAAAGAAAACAAACAAAAATAATACAAACTTAAGAATTGGTTGATTTTATACCTTTAACTTGGCTGATTTTGACTGTAATATTGTTGACAGCTGAATCGTGTTTCCTAAAAGCTCACTTTCTCTGCTACTGGTACAAAATTGTTCATTTCTGACTGGCAACTGGTCTGATTTTTTTTAAGTCACCCATCCTGGCTACAACTGCATGCAACCCCATAATCAGCTAAAAATAAGCCACTGAAAAAAAAATTAAATCATTTTTAACTTCAGTTCACATTCATAATTGATAAGTAATTATGTCAAACTAATAAGTAATTGTGTCAACTTGAAATTTAGACACCAAGTAGCTAATGTTTTTAGAAATTAGGCATTTCTTTCCTATCAATACAGTGTAATCTGAACAATCAAATGTTAAAATCATACCTTGGGTTTTGAACTCCATTTGGCATTTAAAATAACAGGATGGGTGAGGAATGGGTTTTATGTCACCTACAACATTATATATAGAATCAAAATTCATATTGCATAAATTCTTGACACACATCAATTGCACACATTATGTCATACTCTGTGACAACATGAGCAGGTGCCCCTCCCCCTTTTCAATTGTTTAAATCCATATAACTTCTCCAAAATATAATTTTATTCATTAAATTTGTCAACAATTTGCATAATTTGTTCCAAATTATCAAAAAAGTGCCATTAAATTGATTAACATGAGTTTTGACCTTTGTCATGATAGGACACAGACTACCAATTATTTTGCTATACATTCCTTTATAATATAAAAAATGATTTAAAAATTTACACCGGCTCAACGTACCTGAAACTTGGCAAAGAGTAAGACCATTTCAAGTCCATAAATTTATCAAGTTCTCAGGAACATTCATAGTCTGCAAGTCCTTTTATGGCATCTCAAATAACCCCTACTCTGCTTTTTTCACTTTCTCTTCGAGGAAAGGGTAAATATGACCTCTTTACACCCTTCCTACTACGCGCTTAAAAGGAAAATTTCCTGTAATTATCAATTTTGTATTTTTTTCAGACCCTCTCCTTTCCAGTTATGCCCCAAAATAACCCCATTCCGCTCCATAAACACCCCCAAAGAATTTTAAAGAAAAAACCTCTATTTTTAAATTGGAACTACTTGAGTGGTCAATGAAATAGGGTTAAAATTAGTAGTCTGTAACCATATACTGCTCCATATTAATTGTAGCAAACATGTGTTATTTAACAGAAAATAACATTGTGTACTGAATTTCATGTACCTGTATGGACGAAATAAGCATAAACATTAAAACCCACATAGACACAGAGTTATATCTGAATAAGCAACAAAATATAAAGGACAAAGGTTACTTAACCTGTGAGTAACATAAAGTTAACGAGACTAAAAAAGAGGCCATATGCTGCGTCATAAACAACATGAGCTCATTTTTACAATGTATATTTAATGAACATCCATATGCTGATTAGAACTTATGCACAAATTTCAGAACAAAATCCTGCTGAGCTCCAACTAACATACCATTTTTATAAGCAGCTGTACGATGACCTCACATACACATTTTTGAACTTCTATGCTCGTGACAATGATACAATTTTGTAAACAGACATATGCTGACCTGATACATAATTCTCAAGACCGAACTTAAAGCTGAGTTCCAACTACCATACATATATTTTATGAGCAGCTGTATGCTGTCCTGAAGTATATTAGCTCGCAAATTTAAGGGTAATTTTGAGAGTATAATGTGCATCTAACGAACGTGCTAATACTTAATTTTCAAAGGGAACACTTTGCAAGATCAGTAACCAAAGTACTATTTTATTTAAGCAGCTATATGCTGATCTTAGAAGGTTCAAATTTGTTGTTTCATTTTGATACGATGCTTTTTTAAAATTTTACAATTTATCGGATCAACCATTTGCTGGCCTCATAGACTTGATTTATACGTTTTAATCAATGAAACGGATGTAAAAAGTTTATCAGATCCTAACTAAATTCTGGAGAAAAACAACCATAATTATGCTGACTTCTCTCTTTTGATGATACCTGTATAAGGGGAACATTTAGTTTGGAATTCCTAACAACAAGTGTGGAATTTAAAACCTGAAGGCAATTATTTTAATGTAACGTCCTTTGAGTGCCAACTACCGAGTTGTTGGATTGCAATTTCAGATAAACCATTCTTAGCTGCCACTAGCAGTACAAACTAGCAGTACAAACGCGAAAATTATGACCAAGGTAAAGTGATCAGTCGAAAACTTATTGCATGTTTTGATCGGGATGCCACAAAAATGTACGTAACTGGTTCATCAGATTTGAAGGTGAATAAAGGACCAGATGTGTGTTTATGTTGAGTAATGTATGCTTTTAAGGCATGAACTGGACAAAATTGACAATTTAAGTCATTGGCTGTTAGAGTAAATATCACTGGATGCCTATCATTCATAGTTTGGAATACCTCAGTGTGATCTAAACTGAATTGTCATCATTGAACATTTTGGCTTGTCTTCGAATTACTTTGCAGTTGTATGTGTTGTTTATAAAAACGAGTTTGCCTTAGCATATAAAAACGTTCAAGTCAAGAAGGAAGACTGCTGATAGTATGTTTCTTGTGTCTGCTTCTTAAAGAGTGTGAAATAAGTCAGATACTAATTCATTAAGAATGGGTTTTGTGATTGGAAGTCTAGTGTCAGCAGTTCTTGCCCAGCTAGGTTCGGAGTTCTTTTGACAACTTTCCTCACCATAAAGGAGTATTTAGGGTCATAAAATTCAAAACTGCAAATAATTCTTTCTGCAGATGAAAGATAAAACACTATACTATGAGTTTTGAAGGTATAACTGCTTTATTATCAGCGAAAAGGCGAATTTTTGATAGCTGAAATATGGGACTCAGATGTCTACTAGCAAATTGATTGGAAAAACTCTAAGCTAAATTTGACAATCTATATGAATAACTAACTAAGATTTAGCAGACAATTTTAAACCATACACAGTTTCATAACCCAAAGCACCTGATGCACCTGCATATAAATGTAGCTTCTGTAAAGAACACCACTAATACTGATGAAATATTGACTTGCCACAAAAATGATCTATAAAAGCTACATTGCCTTAATTCAACATGTTCCTTAGCAGTTGATTTTCTATGTAATGGTTTGGTTTGCAATTGGACACAGGAGTCAAATCTATTAAAAGTCTTAAACAATGCACGACCAGGTGTAACCAATTGACAGGCACATTTTGAACATTTATCAATGGACTGTCTTTCTCAACAATTGTCTCATAATAATGAGTTTGTTTTCGTGTCTTGGGTATTCTACTTTCCATAGGAATAGAATCTTCCTCAATTCCATATATAGTCAAACAAGTTGTCGACTACACAGTTTTTGATTCTTTAGAGGAAAAAAATCATACTCTCAAACATAAAATTTCAAAGTTTCTAACATCAGAGAGACATTTTTGAGATACTGGCCTGATTTTTATTCCCACATAATCCATTGAAAGGACGTGCTTAAAAACTCAAACAAAACTGACAAGATAAAGTATCACCCATTGGTAAACATTATCAAATAATATTCATTGTTCAAATGATAGTCTGAATTACATTGGGATGTTTCTAAAATCATCTCCTAGTAAGTCTAGCTTAGATATAAGTACACCTCTTCCATATTTCTTGATTAACTGTAATACATTTTCATTAACGTCACATATTACACAACTTCATTTATTTACAAAATGTGTTCTTTTACTGATATACATTATATCTCCAAAATATCTATATATGTTTATTTGTATGTATATGTTTTGAAAATGAAATGATTTAAAAATCAGAATATAATAGCACTTTTAATAATGTTCACAAACTGACATGGTAATTCTGCACATGCATGCACCTGCAAGGATACGAATTGAGTAAAATGACAAATCTATTTAATATAGCCAATTTTCAATTATTTCTAATGAATTGCTTTTAAATACGAATGCATTAAAAGTGTAAACAATATGACAAGTTCATCATGTATATGCATGTACTTGCGCGTGTGTGTAAACCATAAAATGACTAATATACTGGATTGCCTTATTTAATGAAGCTTGCAGGGAAAGACACCAAAAGGGACTTTGGGGAGCATTTAGTGAACATCTGTAATGGTTTCCGTTACAATTAAAACTAGTTGACTGAAGAATTAAATGATTAACGTTTTTTTCTATCTGAATTGAAATATTTTCCTCTTTGAAATTTAGAAGTAAACATTTGAGGTCAATGATTTGATCATTACAGATTTTATGTTTTATACGTAGTGGGACATCAGATCCAAGGGGGATGCCATTGTCTACTAATAATGGGACAGAATCTGAGGTGTTACCGTTAAATGTATCTGCCACCGATACACCTGAAAAACAATGCAACTGTTATAGGTTGTTTACCAAATTGGAACTATTTAAATCACTAGAATAGTTAATAGAAGTCTGCGGTGCAATGGTGCAACCTTTGAAGCGATCTAGTTTGTAGAAGCATTGCTGGGAGTCAAGGCTGTTGTCTAAGATTTGCTGCTGCCAGCTGATTTGTTGGAGCAGCCACTTGAGTCGATGATAAATTGGCCTCAACCGAATTGCCCAAAGCTGAATCCACAGGGAACAATTGAGCCGGTTGACTATGTAACCTCATCTTTCTGGGTAGCTTCGGACCCGTCACATTTTTCTCCTGTATTTGGTGGCATTTTATTCTACAATAAGTCCAAGCAGTTGTAATTGCCATAGTTGATAATTAAATAGAATTAATAATTTTCTTTGCCACATGGTATCTAGCTGTAGGAGCAAACATGCTTACATTTTTCATCTTTATCATTTAATTGTAATTGAACTCTTCACAATGCATGTTGCCAACCTATTATCATATATAAGTATCAGGTTGAACAAGTCAGTTCATCATGGTCATAATACATGTAATAAGATTCAACATTTGTGACATTCAAAAGGGATAGGCAACCACTCTTTTTATAAATAGATAAACAGATCTTCCCAACCTTCATTGGATATTGGGAAGATTAAGAAAAACAAACTGGAGCCTTCACATACAAAAAGACATTGATAGGCAACCACTCTTTTATTAAATAAATAAACAGATCGTCCCAACCTTCATTGGATATTGGGAAGATTAAAAAAAACAAACTGGAGCCTTCTCATAATACGATGGAATCCATTGTGATTCCCAAAATTTGAGTAGTACTGACACTGACAGAAAATTATGAAATCAGATAATATAATGTGCAGAAACATGTCGAGGTATACCTTGAAATTAAATAAGCACTAAAATAAGGTCATATTCATATGTAACATGTGACATGACATATTGTGGCATTTGCCAGAAATTTTATCACATGCATTCAGTGTTTTCCCTAAGAGCCGGCAACCGGCCAAATTGACTGCTTTAATTGACAAAATTGTCACTTTGAAATAACAATTTGTTGTAAGATCCACAGAGATTTTGTGATCTCTAACCCTTTACTTTGAAATAACAGGAAAACACTGATGCATAACCATCTATCATCATATGTGCAATGTACTACTTATCATTATTCTCCCATCCAATCAGATGGGAGGAATGAGGGCAGCACTTTTGATGTTCTGAAGGTACTTCTTCATGAACCGTTGGTCGTGGCTGCTGTCTTTAGGTGAACCCCATCACTGGCCAAGTATTTCATGTCTGGGTTCCAGGAACTGCAATGGTGCCAGATTAAATTATTGCTGGTGAACTGGTGACATTGATCATCTAGAAGTTTATTATTGTCAATCACTTTAATTGTAATGGTCCCCTACCTGGACGGATGTCTGCTGACCAACTTGAACGTCGAGTAATTCTCTTGAGCTGGCTAGCTGGCGGGTCTTGAGACCGCCCCTGGCTCGAATTAAAAATTTAAATGTATGTTTATGTAGCCGTGAATTATCGAAATCTGGTTCATTCAGTTATATACACTGAGTCCACACTTCAAAGAAGGATTGACCTATCTGCACTACAGTGCGCGGTTTGGGATATCAAGTTTTTACCTCTTCTTCCGGCTCAATTTTCGTTTCGGTCGCAGCTTCTGCCAATCTAATTACTTGTTGCTTTCGATATATTGATGTTTGAATACCTCTTTCTTTCAAAAATTCTTTGAGCTGTTCTGCCGCCATTTTGTCTAAATGGTGCCTAGATTTTTGTCACGTGGTGATGAAAGTCACATGACACATTTACAGAAACGACATAAAAGGATTTTTTTTTCGAAAAGTACAAAGGTAAGCAAATATTGAACCTCAGCACACTCCGTCATTTAAAAGTGGTGTTTATGAATTCACTCTCATTTCTGAAGTAATTCTGGCTGCTACAATTTGAACCTCTTCAAAAAATGATTTCTTTTTCATTATTATTAGTTTAATCCGAACATCTATTTATATATAACCTTGTCAAGGTTTTACATGTATGATATAAAATCGCCTAGATTGCATATAGACTCCTTTTTTTCTCAAACAATACGATAATACCATCAAACAAGCTCTTTCAATTTTATTAAACGCTAAAAAATTACATTTTTGAAATCTTTTTTTCTGAATTTTTCTACTTTCGGTTTTTAAAATAAAATAGTTGGAATGGTCAATACGTACATTGTATTGGGCATTGTGTTTTCTGACCAAAATTTGAAAAAATTTATTGAGTTGTAAGAGCTTTTATTTTTTTCAAGGCACAGAGTACATTTTTCATTTATCGTCCTTGTTACTATGACACCCTTCAACTCTTTTGTGGTATTCCAGGTTCCATTATTGACAATTTATGCAATTTAAAATCCGTCAACCTTGACTGGGTTAAATTTAAATAGTTGAATATGATGTCATAGGGTCAAGTCTTTGTTATAAAAGTGCAAATAAAATAAATAAAAGATTTAAACCTCCAAGCCACCTCCAATTTTAATTTAAAAAAGATTGTGTAATTTATGGACTGCAGACTTTGGAGATTTGGTAAATTTTATAAGTATCACAAAAAATGATAGAAAAAAGGGGAGGAGGGGAAATTGTAAGTGATTGAACACAAGTTTTATTATAGAATGAGAAAAAAGTTAAAAAAGTGTGGGAAATACAGCGGAGTTTTTACATAAGGAACAATTACGTTTACTTTTAAAATCCTCCTCTAAGTCAACATCTCAATTATTACCTTTATTTCTTCACTAGCAAAAATAATATTTTGACTAGAATTACCATGATTAAATGGTTTATTGGGATTTCTCTGATAAGCTTTTTTAATGGATGGCTTTCGTAAAAGTAGAGACAGTTGGTAGATATGCCATGATTTTTTTTTCTAATAATTTAATTGTACCGGGGTATATGGATAATAAGTATTCATTTATGATGTATTTCTAGGTTTCGAAATGAGAAAAGTAAGCCATCGTCCTTTCATAATAAATACAGGTCTCGGGTATGGGGTCAAATAGAAGGTCATAAAAGATATAAAAGGCATAATTTAACTATCCAATAGCCTACCTTTTAAAAAATATTAATTAATAAATGTACGTTTCTACTGACAAATAGTGTATCCCAACCAACTTCATTATTTAAAGGTTTTCTTGATGAATGCACTCCGAATTTCTAAAATAATTATTGCTGCAGGAATTTAAACATCGTCAAACACAATAATTCCCTTCTCATTGAAATTAACCCCAAAACAGCTATAATAATTTATATATATGTCCCTGTTCAAGTTGAATGATATAAAATGGCTTAGATAACTGATCAGTTTGCATTTTGACTCTGTTTTCTATCATAGAATTAGATAATATTATCAAACAAGCAATTATAAACTGATTAAATGCTAGAAAAATGTATCATTTTCAATTTTTCTACTTTCGGTTTTTTAAAAATTTGGAAAGGTTAATAAGTATTACGTCAATAATAAGTAACTGGCCAAAATTTAGACGAGATTCGGTCGAGTTGTAAGAGGAATTTTTTTCAAGGCATCGACCTACAAAATAAACCCCCAACTTTATCGATCGTAGGTACGCAAGAACCATGGTGCAAATGAATCATTCCAAATGTCCCCGTCAGTTTGAAACACTGATTTAAGGTATGGTAGTATCCTTTATTTGTTTTCTAGGGACAAAAAACGATCTAATCAACCACCTAAGCGATTTTATACCATTCAACACTGACAGGGAAATACAAAAATAGCTGAATATGATATCACAGAGTGGAGTCTATGATGATTCAGTGTACGAAGTTTCAAAACAAACTGATCTCAACCCCTTGCAATGTCTTTTTCGATTTGTGTGAAATGAAACATATGGAGATAACGAACAGTATTCAATATCAAAAGGCCATAAAACAATACAAAATAGGAACAGAGCAAACACAGACCTACAAAACATCGAAGGTAGGATCAGGAGCCATGGAGGAGTAAAAATTCCCTGCCGACCGGTCACACCCATTGTATGTACCGAGATTGTTGAAATTCTTGTTTCATCAATTTGTCTGTCAATAATTCGCTTTAGAAATTTTTCATACGTAGAGCAGAGCATGCTGAGATATATAAAATCCGTATCCAGATGACGAAGGTACATGTATATTGCTGTATAAGTAAAGAAAATTGGCGATAGAAAAGTTAGAGTCATCACTTTTATCATAGGGCTTGTTTGTTAGATTACCATTGAAGTCTTTTAAAAATATTAAAAAAAAATTAATTTGAACAAGAAAAAATTAAAATCCATGCAGCAAAAAAAAAAAACTATTTTTGGGTATTTATGGACTGGGGGTTGGAGTTTTTGGTTAAGACAACTATTAATATATTAATGATTGCAAATAAAGCAGAAAGAAAACGGGTGAAAGGAATTTTAAGTGAATGAAAATCAGTTTTATAAGAATTAGGGAAAAATGAATTATTCACATGTGCAACTTTTACTTTTATAATCCTCTCTACGTTAGCCTTTAAACTATTTGCATTATTTTCTAAATAACAGAAAAAAATATTTTGACATTTTTACGTACCATGATAAAAAATCTTATTGGAAGCTCTTTATTTAGCCTTTTCTAATGGATTGTATTAGTAAAAGAAGTTAGAGTTCGAAGATTTGTAATATGATATTGAAACTTATTCCATAATTTACTTGTGGCTATAAAATAACTATTCATGTTTGGTGCAATTCTAGTTTAAGGGATAAGAAAAGTGAGACCATCTTTTTTTCTATAATAAATTAGAGTATGTGGTATAGGGAGAAATATGAAGTCGTAGAAGAAGCCATCATGGTACTATCCAATAGCCTATATTATAAAATAATATTAATTTATGTACTTATGTACCGGAAGTTTTTTATGTTAGAACGTAATAATCCGGGAAAGCCCTTTTCTGATTGGTTGATATCTTAAGAGTTATAAATATTAAAATTGTGGTAATATTTGAAATAGAAAACGAACTGTTTGCATCATGTAAATCTATAGCATGAAAAATAAAATACAAACAAAATAATATTGCTTGAACAATTTTACTGATATGTATCATATAAATACCTTAGTAATCAATCAAATCTAAGTAGAGGGAATTCTCATTTACATAATAACATCAACTTCCGGCCTCCCTTTTCTAAGTTTTTACCGAGTCGGTAGCAATAGACTGAGTATGAAGCGATATTTTAAAGATTAGAGAGGGTTTAATGTGGTTTGAGTTGGATTGCCCGAAAGTGGAGGCATAGTTAAGGTAAGTACTCCAAGGAAAGGGTTGTATCTGTTTATTTTAAACATATTGTAGACTAAAAATCGAGGTGAGGTAGCTGACCTGAAAAAATTCAAGATGGCTACTTGTCCGACCTTGTTTATTATTATAGTAGGGGATTTTTTTATTCATAAAGAGAAAGGTTAAAAACGTCAAGCGCCTGTGGTAAAAACTGTCCAATATGACACCTGTGCATTTCCTTACACTGTGAATTCCTACGTTAAATTTCTTTCCCATTTTACTTTTTCGATCATTTTTACATTGTGTAATCCGACATCCTGTCTAATCGACACAAAATTTGTCTCACACAGCATGTCAAATTGGGCAGGTTTCATTGTACTAAATGATATGACAGACATTAAAATTTCCACGTCTGAGAAACAGTAACACACAAAAAAAGATAACTGTATATAAAACACCCAAAGTATACCTAAATGCCCGCACGACGTGCGCCAAGAAAAATTTGAGTGATTCAAGCATGGCTGTTGGTATTCATACTGGTGATGTCACATGGGTTTTAAATTCTTGAATAGCGAGCCCGCATGTTATTAGTCTAGAAATATGCTATTGATACTATTCAGCCTCAGACTGTATACTCCAATAATGTCCCTCATCCATCATATCCAGGGTATGCTTGGATGAAGGGTCCATTTTATGATAAAACGAACCTGTCTACACTCTCAACAGTAGGATATCCCCGACGTAAGGGCCAAATCATTACTTTCTTACATTATACACATGATATCAGTGTGTTTATAATGAAATATACACATACTATATCTAATGATAGTTACGGCTTTTCGTGCACTGGAAAGCTAAAAAAAATATGTTTTCTTCATTATATACTGAAAGGAAAAAAAAACGCAGGATAAACTTTTGAGGTGAATTAAATTCTTTTTTATTTTTTCAGTATTCCTATCTAATTCTCAAAATCATCTTTAAAGAATATGCAACAAAAATCTACGTGATTTTTTCTTATAATTCATGAGTTATTCAAACCCATATGACAATATTACCCAAAAGTGAATATCGAAAACACTCATTATCGTCACCGTCTCCCCCGCGCATTTGTCACAACCCCGATTTTCAATAGCATGGAATTCATCACATAGTGTTTATCTTTCAAGTTCATTTGCGGGTGCATAAAATGATTATAATAGTCTACTGTAGGAAAAGCGGTTTTGTGGCAGTAAGTTGGCGATTAAACAGGTGGCAGGACGAATAACTTGATCGTTAACGCCATCGTCACGTTTGGTTGGAAACCATTCTAGGCTCTCTCTGACAATGGGTAACATGTTCTATGAGGGAAAATTTACAGGAAACTGTTCAGTAAACCGTTGTTTTCTTTTTCCTTTCTTAGGCAATTCGAAAGCCAGACCCCATAGAACTTCCGTAAATTGTACGAAGATTGCAAGAAATTAATATCGTCCGTACATGTTAATATTTAAAAACAATGTGTATAATTCAGTTGCATCAAATGGTACTACAAGATTTGTTGAAGAACTCGTCGTCATCAATTTGCCCGCTTTGGGGCTTTTTAGCATTTTTCCTATGTGACGTCATACATTTTACAGTTGAGTTATTCTGAACATTGATTTAGGTGCATAGTAACTGGCAATCTTATCTGACCAATTTTTCTAATTTTCGGTCATGCAGTCAAAAAAAAATCTCAAACATTATGCTACCCCCGCTTCTTTTTCCTATCAGTATACTTAAAAGATTATTTTCACAATATGGCGAACTTAAATAGGTATTGACCGTGTACCTGTTCATTTGATATGCTGATCAGCACTGTTAGTGGTATTGCTAAGTTTTGTGATTCATCTTAATAATATGCAAAGTCGTATTGATTTATCTTATATCAAAGGTCCGAAAGATAAGTTTGAGACCAAAAAATTATCTTTTTTAATTTTGGTAATCAATTAATAACGTTTTACCACCTTGAGAAAAACACACTCGAACACTTTATTTTTGTAAGAACTTGTCAGAATGAAGAATCAGAATCAGTTTATTCGCTCAAACCATACAGCATGGTACATGAGGAACATAAAGTATATACAATCTCTATAAAGTCGTCAGAGGTACATTTAGTATAAATACACACACATATAAATAATTAAATATAAATATATATACATAAATAAATGTTTTTCATCTGCATGTAGAGAGGATGTACATATAGTACATGTAATTATAAAGTATATTCAAAAAGAAAATACCAGGAGGACAGCTAAGAAGGACAGACAGTCTCAAATATTTTTGAAATAAATGTACATAGTTTTTGTAAAGATTGTATATTTGAATTGGCCATGAGTTCATAAAACTTGACAACATTTGGTCTGGTGCAGTAACTTTTGTGTAAAATTTTTTTTTCTTATCTCTGAAAAAGCTGTACACTCTAAAATGTAGTAGTATTCATCGCCTATCTTTCCATTGTTACAGAGTAAACATACTCTTTCATTTAATGGGATGCCACACCACCTCCCTGTTTCTATAGGTAGATGATGATTTGAGGTACGCATTTTCATCAATAGCTATCTTTGTTTTGGGCGTAAATTTTTAATGTAGCTTTCAAATCCGAAATTGGTTTTAAAAATTCTGTAAATCTGGCCTTTGGAAGAACTATTTATGTCATTTGACCATTTTTGAATGAACTGGTCTTTTAAATTCTGATTTACAATAGTCAATGGGTTTGATTTCGACCTCTATGTGCGGTGTGACCTAACCCTTTGTCATTCAATTTGAAATAAGGTGAAACAAAAATACCATGCAATTAATCTGAGAAATTAAATTTGGAAAATAATGAAAGATTTTTTTTCAGGAATTTCAAAGAAAATGTCTGTCCAACAGACGGGAATTCCAAGTTTTGTGATAGCAGAAATGCTTGTTCTTTCACAGGTTCATATTTTTAATATTATTTTTATTTATAAAATTTCTTTCTAAATACCAGTAAGTCTCATTTCTTTATATAAGACCGCCTTTATTATTTTTAATGTATTTTAGGTCTCTTCAGTCAATGGGAAAGACCACTGCAAGTTCTCAATTGTTGATAATTGTCCATCGACAGAGAAAAATTGGAAAGAAAAAGAGATATTGATGAAATGCCCACTTGGATTGACATATCATTGTTTGTCGACAATGCAGTCTTTTAAGGAATTTTGTGCTCCAGTGATTTTTCTTCAAGGTATACGTGCAAGAATTGTTTATAATATTAAGGTCAGACGACACCTTCTTCAAATATGTTTTTTTTTTTATCTCTTAGTGGTATATAATTTTTTTTATATTTGTTTTTTCTTCTTCTGATATCTAGTTTTCAAAAGGTTTTTAAATACAAGTACACCAAAAATGGTGATATGGGACATTTAGAAGATTTTCCATAAGGGATGTAAAAGAAATATGGCCCTGTGGTATCTTGTCCAAATGCCTGATAAAGAACCCTAATAATTTTTTTAGGAATCTTGTTTAAGTATCTAGACTTCAATGACAAATTCTTAGCAAAAAAATATATATTTTTGAGGAATATGTCATTTGACCCTAAGTCAATATTCTTATCTCAATTTCTTATATATACTAAAATTAATTAATTTATCATAGTTTACTGTAGGAAAGTATAAAGGATGAATTTGTACTGTGGTTTACTTTAAAAATTTCTTTAAGACATTTTTGAGATGTCAAAGGCAAAAATTCTTAGAAATGGTTATAGTAATGTAACATTTAGAAATACAAAATGTGTAATTTTGGCTTAAAAATTTGCATTCATGAATTTGAAAAAATAACACCCAGGTTGATAAAATAACTCATTAGTTATGTAATGAGAGCTATAGTGAACTACGGGATAATCTCCAAGAGATTGCTTATTGTCGTTTGTTCACTTTTTATAAAAAAAAAAAGTGTTAGCACATATTCTCGTTTGCCTATAAAAATTTCATGGCAGTTTTAGTTTGTTAATGTAATAGGAAAACACGTTTTAGGAAATTGTGCCATATTTGATGAAAAAGAATGTATAGTCAAAAACAATGACGAGAGGGTCTGCACAAACAACTCTTTTACACCAGAGCATACTCCATGTCCATCGAGATTCCCTTCCAACGAAATCTTTAAATGTAAGTTATAAGATTTATTTTTTAAATCAAGGGTGTCGAATGATCATTAATCTTGTTACACTGTAACAAGAAGGTTGGATTTTAATGGGAGTTTTGATCCGGCATAAAAGGATATCGAGACAGTATTAGATTGCATAGTAATAAATGGTTATTGCCCTTTCGATTCTAAGTAAGATTTCGAAGAATAGTTTTGTCATTTGAGGCCGTCTTCAATACATCTGAATGTCAACTGGAAGGACAAAGATAGAGACATAATCTTTTTTATATTATAAGATTTTAAAAACGATTTTCTTCATTTAAAGACATGAAAACTACAAAACATGCTTAAATTTTGCCAAACAAAATAGAAATATCAATCATCTTTTTTTGAGTACTTTGATATACAATTAGAAATTATCACATAATTGAAAATTTAAAAAATGCCAGTGTTTTGTTGTTTGTTTTTACAGATAAAGTTTGTAACAAGAATCTTCAAAGCAATTCATCAATACATCAGATGCCATTATCAGACGGGTATTTTATTTTCTTAGCCAATAGAAAAAAAATTAAAATTGTACATTTTATAACACCAATCGAAGGAAGGGCATACTTGTTTAAGTAAAATGATGTTGTTTTCATGCCCTTTTATATCGTAAGTATTATAATTACTCAATGATATTAGGCAAAGAAACTTCATTTTATACATCTTCAAAAAAAATGTTGCATATTAAACACAGGTTTTTTTTTTTACCCTTTATTTTAAAGATGAAAATATGACAAGTGCCTCAAAGCTAAAAAAACTATTTGATCTAAATTCATTTCAACTTAAATCAGTCCATGTACATGATGTCGAAAGTATCATGCGCATCCTACAACTACATTAACATCTTTGTCACTCTTTAATCTTTATGCAAGGGGGATTGTGAAGAAGTCATCTAAGTATTGAAATGCACAAGAAAACAAGACGTTTAAATTATTAAAATGTCTTGGTTTATAATTATTTTCCTTTTGAGTACGTAGATGGCCTCATCACATTATGCAAAAACAATTGAAATATAATAGGAATATTATTATTTTAATGTAAAGAAAGATAGGTTATATAGGCTTTTCATTTATCTTGTAAAGTGATGATCATGAGTATCTCCTAAATATACTGGATTTGCATGGGTCTGTGTAATATTTAACAATTCAAATTTCTAAATGATTTTAGGTTTTAGAATGCTTATTTAATAGATCAAATTTCTAAATTTCAAAAACTCAAACTAATTTCGTATATGGAATTTAATATTTTAGTACAGTTTTACTTCTTTTAAGCTCACCTGAGCCGAAGGCTCAAGTGAGCTTTTCTGATCAAAATTTGTCCGTTTTCTGTCGTCGTTGTAGTCGTTGTTGTCGTCCTCGTCGTCGTAAACTTTTCACATTTTCATCTTCTCCAGAACCACTGGTCCAATTTCAACCAAACTTGGTACAAAGTATCCTTGGGTTAAGGGAATTCAAGTTTGTTCAAATGAAGGGCCAGGCCCTTTTCCAAGGGGAGATAATTATGAATTAAAAATTAATGGCATTTTTAAAAATATTCTTCTCCAGAACTGCTGGGCCAGGAAAGATGAAACTCATGTGGGATCATCCTCAGGTAGTGTAAATTCAAGTTTGTTCAAATCATGACCCCCGGGGGAAGGGTGGGGCCAAAATGGCCGATCAAAGTTTTACATAGGAATATATAGAAAAAATCTTTAAAAATATTCTTCTCAAGAACCTTTGGGTCAGGAAAGATGAAACTCATGTGGAATCATCCTCAGGTAGTGTAAATTCAAGTTTGTTCAAATCATGACCCCCGGGGGAAATGTTTGGCAAAAATGGCCGATCAAAGTTTTACATAGGAATATATCGGAAAAATCTTTAAAAATCTTCTTCTCAAGAACCACTGGGCCAGGAAAGATGAAACTTATTTCGGATCATCCTCAGGTAGTGTAGATTCAAGTTTGTTCAAATCAGGACCCCCGGGGGAACGGTTGGGCCAAAATGGCCGATCAAAGTTAAACATAGGAATATATAGGAAAAATCTTTAAAAATCTTTTTCTCAAGAACTACTGGGCCGGGAATGATGAAACTGATGTGAAATAATCCTCAGGTAGTGTAGATTCAAATTTGTTCAAATCATGACCCCCGGGGGTAGGGTGAGGCCAAAATGGCCGATCAAAGTTTTACATAGGAATATATAGGAAAAATCTTTAAAAATATTCTTCTCAAGTACTACTGGGCCAGGAAAGATGAAACTCATGTGGGATCATCCTCAGGTAGTGTAGATTCAAGTTTGTTCAAATCATGACCCCCGGAGGTAGGGTGGGGCCAACATGGCCTATCAAATTTTTACATAGGAATATATAGGGAAAATCTTTAAACATATTCTTCTCAAGAACCTTTGGGTCAGGAAAGATGAAATCATGTGGAATCGTCCTCAAGTAGTGTAGATTCAAATTTGTTCAAATCATGACCCCCGGGGGAAGGGTAGGGCCAAAATGGCCGATCAAAGTTTTACATAAGAATATACAGCTGTAATGGAAAAATCTTTAAAAATCTTCTCAAGAACCACTAGGCAAGGAAAGATGAAACGCATGTGGAATCATCCTAAGGTAATGTAGATTCAAGTTTGTTCAAATCATGACCCCCGGAGGTAGGGTGGGGCCAAAATGGCCGATCAAAGTTTTACATAGGTATATATAAGAAAAATCTTTAAAAGTATTCTTCTCAAGTACCACTGGGCCAAGAAAGATGAAACTCATGTGGGATCATCCTCAGGTAGTGTAGATTCAAGTTTGTTCAAATCATGACCCCCGGGGGAAGGTGGGGCCAAAATGTCCGATCAAAGTTTTACATAGGAATATATAGGGAAACCTTTTAAAATCTTTTCAAGTACTTCAAAGCCAGGCTTCGTTAAATAGTGTAAATTCAAGTTTGTTAAAATCAGGACCCCCGGGGGAAGGTGGGGCGAAATGGCCGATCAAAGTTTTACATAGGACTATATAGGAAAAATCTGTAAAAATCTTCTCAAGAGCCACTGGGCCAGGAAAGATGAAACTCATTTGGGATCATCCTTAGGTAGTGTACATTCAAATTTGTTCAAATCATGACCCCCGGGGGAAGGTGGGGCCAAAATGGCCGATCAAAGTTTTACATAGGAATATATAGGAAAAATCTTTAAAAATCTTCTTCTCAAGAACCACTGGGCCAGGAAAGATGAAACTGATGTGAAATAATCCTCAGGTAGTGTAGATTCAAATTTGTTCAAATCATGACCCCCGGGGGTAGGGTGAGGCCAAAATGGCCGATCAAAGTTTTACATAGGAATATATAGGAAAAATCTTTAAAAATATTCTTCTCAAGTACTACTGGGCCAGGAAAGATGAAACTCATTTGGGATCATCCTCAGGTAGTGTAGATTCAAGTTTGTTCAAATCATGACCCCCGGAGGTAGGGTGGGGCCAACATGGCCGATCAAATTTTTACATAGGAATATATAGGGAAAATCTTTAAACATATTCTTCTCAAGAACCTTTGGGTCAGGAAAGATGAAATCATGTGGAATCGTCCTCAAGTAGTGTAGATTCAAATTTGTTCAAATCATGACACCCGGGGGAAGGGTAGGGCCAAAATGGCCGATCAAAGTTTTACATAAGAATATACAGCTGTAATGGAAAAATCTTTAAAAATCTTCTTCTCAAGAACCACTAGGCAAGGAAAGATGAAACGCATGTGGAATCATCCTAAGGTAATGTAGATTCAAGTTTGTTCAAATCATGACCCCCGGAGGTAGGGTGGGGCCAAAATGGCCGATCAAAGTTTTACATAGGTATATATAAGAAAAATCTTTAAAAGTATTCTTCTCAAGTACCACTGGGCCAAGAAAGATGAAACTCATGTGGGATCATCCTCAGGTAGTGTAGATTCAAGTTTGTTCAAATCATGACCCCCGGGGGAAGGTGGGGCCAAAATGTCCGATCAAAGTTTTACATAGGAATATATAGGGAAACCTTTTAAAATCTTTTCAAGTACTTCAAAGCCAGGCTTCGTTAAATAGTGTAAATTCAAGTTTGTTAAAATCAGGACCCCCGGGGGAAGGTGGGGCGAAATGGCCGATCAAAGTTTTACATAGGAATATATAGGAAAAATCTTTAAAAATCTTCTCAAGAGCCACTGGGCCAGGAAAGATGAAACTCATTTGGGATCATCCTTAGGTAGTGTACATTCAAATTTGTTCAAATCATGACCCCCGGGGGAAGGTGGGGCCAAAATGGCCGATCAAAGTTTTACATAGGAATATATAGGAAAAATCTTTAAAAATCTTCTTCTCAAGAACCACTAGGCCAGGAAAGATGAAACTCATTTGGGATCATCCTCAGGTAGTGTAGATTCAAGTTTGTTCAAATCATGACCCCCGGGGGAAGGGTGGGGCCAAAATGTCCGATCAAAGTTTTACAGTGGAATATAATGGAAAAATCTTTAAAAATCTTCTCAAGAACCACTAGGCCAGGAAAGATGAAACGCATGTGGAATCATTCTAAGGTAGTGTAGATTCAAGTTTGTTCAAATCATGACCCCCGGGGATAGGGTGGGGCCACAATGGCCGATCAAAGTTTTACATAGGAATATATAGGAAAAATCTTTAAAAATCTTCTTCTCAATAACCACTGGGCCAGGAAAGATGAAACTCATTTGGGATCATCCTCAGGTAGTGTAAATTCAAGTTTGTTCAAATCAGGACCCCCGGGGGAAGGTGGGGCCAAAATGGCCGATCAAAGTTTTACATAGGAATATATAGGGAAACCTTTTAAAATCTTCTTTTCAAGTACTTCAAAGCCAGGCTTCGTTAAATAGTGTAAATTCAAGTTTGTTCAAATCAGGACACCCGGGGGAAGGTGGGGCCAAAATGGCCCATCAAAGTTTTACATAGGAATATATAGGAAAAATCTTTAAAAATCTTTTTCTCAAGAACCACTGGGTCAGGAATGATGAAACTGTTGCGGAATAATCCTCAGGTAGTGTAGATTCAAGTTTGTTCAAATCATGACCCCCGGAGGTAGGGTGGGGCCAAAATGGCCGATCAAAGTTTTACATAGGAATATATAGGGAAAATCTTTAAAAATATTCTTCTCAAGAACCTTTGGGTCAGGAAAGATGAAATTCATGTCTAATCGTCCTCAGGTAGTGTAGATTTAAATTTGTTCAAATCATGACCCCCGGGGGAAGGGTGGGGCCAAAATGGCGGATCAAAGTTTTACATAGGAACATATAGGGAAACCTTTTAAAATCTTCTTTTCAAGTACTTCAAAGCCAGGCTTCGTTATACTTATAGGGAATCATCCTAAGGTAGT
The DNA here is from genome assembly GCF_032062105.1 of Saccostrea cuccullata. NCBI lineage: Eukaryota > Metazoa > Mollusca > Bivalvia > Ostreida > Ostreidae > Saccostrea > Saccostrea cuccullata. The sequence continues at coordinate 322,788 of NW_026928374.1, read as the reverse complement.
GTAGATTCAGGTTTGTTCAAATCATGACCTCCTGGGAGGGGGGTGTAAAATTCAAGCGTGCCCCCCCCTAGTTTACTTTTAGTTCTGATCTGATCTGTGTGTTTTTCCTAGCCAATTGCTCAGGTGAGCGATGTGGCCCCTGGGCTTTTTGTTAAAATTTAAAATTTTCTACAAACTTCTAATCCAGTCACGGTAGCTTCGAGATAGAGCTATCGCTTCGTGATAGAGAGGCCTGGGGATGTTACATTTATACAATCAATCATTCATTTCATCTTTCAAAAGTTTTAGATTTTTGGGAATTTGGAATTTGGGTTCAAACATTCAAATTTCAAATAACCGAAACACTTTGATTTTATAGATTTTAACTTCAAATATCTAAATTATCAAATTTTCAAACGCTATTTGAATTTTTTAAGCCATGTCTGTACATGTATCAATTCAATATTCTGATAATATGGATATATGAAATAAGTAGCTTCTAAACCCTCAAAGTGTTTTGCTCATTTGGAATTTAAATGATTGAATCAAAATATAAAATTTCAACAACAAAAAAAATTGAAAGTTAGGAATAAGAAGTTTGAAGTAATATCTTAAAATTAAAATACGAAAAATATTAAACTTGAGATTGTTAAGCGTAAATTTTATGAGCACACGGTTGATTAAAAACTCTAAAATTTAAAATACAAAAAGCGTTTTTTGGAAATTTGAATTTTGAAATTTAAGTAAAACTATAAAAATTAAAATTGTAAACCTGTTTGGAAATTTGATAATTTAGATTTTTTTAATTAAATATTGATTTTCAATACACCAAATCAGTATGATTTTTTGAAATTTAGAAATTTGAACTATTATATTAACATTCTTTAACTCTGAATTATTTTAGAAATTTGAATTGTTAAGTGTAACACGGACGTGTATGGACTCTGCTCGAACGATTTGTAATATTAAGAACCAGTTTGACGTACGCGGCCGAATATACAGAGTTCAACAAGAGTAAATAAATTATTTTCAAATTATGTAAATATTTTCTTGTTTCAGATCTTGGCTAGTATTCACCTACCTCTCTTTACTTTTGATTTCGGGTGCACTGTATTCTTTCTATCTATACATTGAACAATTCTGTAAGTATTCAAATCCTTAATATTTTTTCTATAAAACATTTACTGGTTTCAAATTGGTGACAGTCTGTAAATATAATGTAAAACATTTTTAAAGATAATGTGAAGATTAACATTATCATGCTATGACTGTCAAAATTATATTAGTTTCCCGTCAATATTTTGAAAAAAGTCACTTTAATTTACTTCAATCTGTAATATTCAATATTTCCATTTATAAATAAAAAGTACTATGAAATTTCACAAATGTTGGGATCAAACTCGTTTTAAGTATACTCAGCAAAAAAAAAAAAAAAAAAGAAACGCATATTGCTTTACTCATCAAAAAAAATTTGAAAATGTATATGGAACAACTACCTATTTATCATTGGATACCTGTGATATATTTAGAGGACAACATGGGGTTTTAAACCCCAAGTGTTGAATTATTTCCCTTGAATAATCATTTCTATAAAAATAGTGTTTTACATGATTTCTTGTAAACTGGTGGTCTATTTTCATTGATATTCTGGATTTAGAGAAACAATAAACATGCCTATTAAACCCATATTTAAGATTTTATAACAATGTTGCAATCTCTCGCCTTAACAAAGATGAACGACGCAGGCTAACTATGAGGATAACCGGAGCAATGCAATAAGAGGTTGCAACTGCATTAAGTGTACATCAATCGGCTTTGCAGCCGTTTTAACGTACGTCTCCCCAGCTAAGAACATGGATGTCAGACCAAGAACTGGCCTTCAACGGATTACCACACCCAAACAGGATTGTTAGTCCCCCCTTTAGCAATCGATTCAGAACTTCTGCACAAATTGCTACTATTGCTGGTTGAAGAAACAAGCATAAAAAGTTCACAAATTGTTCACAAGAGACTGGGAGGAGCTGGAGCTGGTATTCGTCGACGACAGAAGTACATTGGAAACCCACCAGCACTGAGATATCGCACAATACATATTATTATGCCCCTTAAATTTGGGGGTGATGAAAATGACATCAACTTGATTTTTCAGTTCCCAACATAGGACATTTTTTTTATTTTTATCACAACACACTCTAAAATCACTTTTAATAAAATAAGGTTAAGCTGAAAACTCAGATTGTCATTTTTAATCTGAATATGCTTTTCTTTTTTTTGTGGAGTATGTTAAAATCTGACATCTCACGACGAGAAAAATTAAAGACCTGCACATGACTAATGGTATGTCATTCATGCATATATTTCAATTTATCTTTTACAGGCCAAAACTTAAGAGGTGATCAAAACCAAAATTTAAGGAAGGCTTCCCCAATATGTAAGTATAATTACATATAAGGAAAAATCAATCGTGTAATCGTGTAATCAATCGTAAGTGGCATCTCGAATCTTAAAAGTTTTGTTTTTAAATGTGATTTATAAATGACTTTTCAATAAAAAATGTAACAATCTGGAATTTTTGCATTTTTGTATTACATTTTCTGCCAAAATCAAACCAGAATGAAATAACCCAAAATATAAAAGCACACTTTTTAGGCGAATGTTATTTTGTGTTATGGCATTTTGCGTCGAGATCAACGCAAAATGTAATAATGCAAAATAGAATAACACGGATTTAGATTCTTACATCTTGCCTTGTTATTGCCTCGAGATTTATCAAAAGGTCTAAACGCAAAATATAATAACACACTTTTTGGTCAGTTAGGTTGAGTATAATTTTCAATGGAGTAGTGGGCGGAAAAAAACGAACAGAAAAAAAAAACGAGAGAAAAAATAAGCATAATGATAATTCTTAATTTAAAATAAATCGGATTCTTAATATATTGATTTCATTATCTACATCTGTTAAAAAATCAGTTAAATAATCAACCGCGCAGGATCGTTTTTTTGGGGTGGGCTGGGCTGGGGGTGGGGGGGGGGTGGGGTGTATTTTTGTAGGCCAGTGTGCTTTTGCTCCTTGATAGACAAATGCAATGACCTAAAAAAAAAATATATTACTTGGGACTAGCAGGTGTAGATCTTCAACAGGAAGGATTTTTACTGACAATTAGGATTCTTCACTGTTCTGCAAATCAAGTGCATGGCAGACCAACAAAAACAAAATTCTCTCTCTTATTTTTTAATAATAAAATAGATTGTTTCTGCATGTCCACAGTATTGCAAGTACAATGACCAACATACGAAGTAATCACCCCCACCTTTCCCCCCTTCTCGCTAGACACACACAAACATATATTTCTAAGTTGCTAACCAATATAGTATACACATTTTGAACATGAATATCAAGAGCTTTAAATGACCTTTGGTCTAACTTTTTGCAATTCAAAATGTTATAAGTTAAATATTTATTTTATTATTTAAGAAGACTTATTTTAATCATAAAAAATGACTTAAGAAATCAGTGTCTATTTAGTAGATTTAGAGTATGCCAGGGAATCAACAATTAGGCAGCTTAAGGTTGGGAACGATGTTTTGGATTATACCCGTTATACATAAACTACCCCATATTTTACAACTATTGTTGATGTTTCTGGCATACTCTGCTTTCGAGACCGTGAGTTTTATATTTCTATTTTATTGTGAAATAAATTCTAAATTTAGAATTTTGAAAATATAGACTTAAATATTTCAAGTACGCAAGAAACTCGTGTCAATTTCTGTAGTCCCTGCGCTCTGACGACAAACAAAAAAAGAAAGCCGCACAAGATTAACATGCATACTGGGCCTTCTTCCTCTTATCCTATCGCTTGGAGAAATTCCTATACTACCGGGGGTAGCTTTAAAAATGTTATCACAGGAAAAACAAAAATAAATGGAAATATACCGGTATGGAAATCAATTTTTAATTAAAGTTTTATAAGTACCGTGTTTTCAATATACATGGAAATGTAAGAAACAGAGTGGGAATTAAAGAAATGATATATACATTTAGGCAAAGCCGCCTCGGAAATAGTTTCCTCCCTCGGGGAACCATAAATTTGCTAGCTATTTCCCTCGTACACATTCCATAACTGGTTTATTATACCGAAACAATCATAGGCGTTTGCTAATTGACATCTTTTATATACCTGTTATCTGATCATGTATTGAACGTATTGAAGTTCCCCAAAAATATTTACATGCGTACATGATAATTAACTCTCAAAATATTGATCATCTGATCAGCTGATTAACTCTGCATGGCAATCTTAGTTAAACACAATTAAGTACTAAAGTCATGAAAAAAAGTAGGTTTCAGGACTGAAATGGATTAGAATTTAATCATGGCGGCTCCCGATTTTAACCATGGTGCAGCTCGTTTAACCATGGCGCACATAAATTTAACCATGGCGGGCGGCCATGGTTAAACCCTTTGTGGAGAACCCTGATGCATAATTACAAATATGTATGTGTTTTAACACATTGTACATGTATGATAAGTAATGCACCGTGTCCTAAAACAATTTAATTATTTTTAAAAAGTATTTTCACTGACATTTCGAAGAATTATCGTTGTTCTCATTTTGCTATCTAGAATTCAAGTATGATTTTGACATCGCATGTCGATCGAAATGTTTTGACGTCATAGTTACTTTGCTAAAAACATGACTTCATAGACTCGAGAGTCCTTCAACGATTGGTTAAAAATACTAATAAATATTCATGAGGGAATAGTCCCAGGGAGTAGCTCTGATATTCAAGGAAGTAGTCTTCAGATGAGGGCAATAGTCTCTTCTCGGGGAAATAGACAATTTTATGGTATTTATTTTATACAGAGAAATTACAGTAGAGATATAATAATTCTTACTATTTTATAAAGTGAGTTTTCCCATGGATGATATATAAATCAGTTTATGATGTTTTGTGTTAAACACAATCCAAAAATTAGTTATAATTTGTTTTATTACATATTGCTTTATTGCGTTTTGCGCAAAAATAAATAACGTTAATTGCAACAACGAAAATTTACGTTGGAAAATTTTGAGTCGATTCCTAAGCAAAATATGATAACACAAAAGTTAAGAGTCCAAAATTCTATTCTATTCTATTCTGCTTTATTATGTTTTGCATTGATCTAGAAACAAATTGTAACTAAACAAAATGTTCTAATTCCAGTTTATTACATTTTGAGTTTTATTTCATTTTAAGCATACTTTTAAAACTGTTTTATCTTCATTTCTATCTGATGATGTTTTTCTATAGAAGCGTATTGCTGCTATCTGAGAACATTTTATTCAAAGCCGCACGTACGAGATGAAATGTACGTACAAAAAACTATGTCATACATCAAAATATATCAAGTCGTATGTACGATAATTATAATCTGTCGTATGTTAGAAATACTTTGTCGTACATGTACATACAAGTTAATAATATGCCGAACATACGAGTTACTAACGCGTTCGTATGAGATGCTATGTTCTCTTTTCATATTAGTAAGTCTTATAAGAGATATTATGTCGTACAAAAGAGAAACTAGGTAATACTAGGTGATAAATCTATTATGTCGTACATATGAGATGCTAACTTGAACGTATGCGAAAATATATCTTACGTACGAAAAATTATGTCGTGTGTAAGAGATACTAATTAATAGTTCTCAATTATACAATGTACCATTGTGAGCCAGAAATTATTAAGGCTTTATTAATTGGAAAGGTTGCATGTCAATATACTATATATTTCGCATAAAATTGTTATTCCTCATTTCCTTTTGGTGTATTGTAATAAAACTTATATTTAACAGATACATATAAATAAAAAATAAACTTTAGAAAATCAAAAGTTTAAATCCTGCTGAAATTTGTTTGTAATACATTTTTATTGAAATCGTATCGTTTATTTTGAAAATTGCTTGTGTTTGCTTATTTAGCTTGTGTACTTTTGATGCATCATATCTTCCAACAATCTCTGGGAATTCCCATGCGTATCAATTGCGCCCCGTTATAAGCAGACCTATTATTGCTTTCATATGAAGCAGAATTTGTGCAAAATCTTATGAATGAAAAGAAGAAAACACTTGCTGTTGTCTTCGACTTGACATTTAAATATACATGAATCGACGACGTTTTGTCAATTATCAACGGCAATTTCAATTTTTATGTCAATTTTTATGTCGATACGATATATTCTCGTAAGCTTGAGATTGAAGATACCACAGAGTCTGACACATCTGTTTCATATTTGGATATTTTACTTGAAAAATATGTTTATAGTAATCTAACAACCAAACCCTATGATATAACTTTTCTATTGTCAACTTCACCTGCTTACGAAGTTTATGTATCTCAATTGATTCAAGACGCAAAAGAAAGTTCTACTTATGGATAATTTTTAAAACGAGGTAAATTATTGACAAACAAGTTTTTGAAACTAGATTTTCAGCAGTCCCGTTTAAAGTAATCATTTCGTTCTTTGGTCAACACAATGACCTTGTTATAGTTTATCATTGAGTCAAATACTGACGACTGGGGTTTTCCAGTTAGACCATTACTTCCCGATCATGACAAGTAACACAGGGCGGGTGTGAATGGTCGGCAGGGGATGCTCATTCCTCCATGGCACTTGATCCCACTTCCAATATTTGATCTTGAATACTGTTCGTCATCTCCATTTGTGTCATCCTTTATATTCAAGTAATTTTCAGCTGATTTGAGACATTATTTCAAGGTTTAGAAAGCCACAATAACAAAACATATTTTCTTTTACAGACATTTTTTCTTTCTAACCTCCTGAAATTTCTAGCTATATAAATTCATATATAACTACAAATGATTAACATAAAAATGCCTTAATTTTCTTTATAACATTATAATTATCAAATAATCATATAATTAAGATTGTCCACCATATGAAAGCTGCATTCCCGTACATACATATGGCTCATTTCCTCATATGTATGGCTATAATCTCGTAAATACAATTAAGTATCTTGTATGCGTGAGACTTCTATATATTATCTTGTTTACATGACTTAGTATCTCGTTCATACAACTTAGTATCTTGTACGTTCGACTTCATATCGCGTATGTAGTAAAAGTATCTCGTACATGCGAAATATTTTTATCCGTATACGAAGTATCGGGGGTATACATCCTTTGCCCTATTCCGTCATTTTGTCTGTATCTCTGTCCGTTTGTTTGTTTTTCAGCAAAGATTTTAAACTATGCCCATAACTTTTCATTAGGCCGGGGCTATGGCTTTCATATTTCACATTATGTGAAATTCCGTGTGGAAAGACCTTTCTTTTGGTAACACCAAATTTGATCTTTTTACCTTGACCTTGGATTTTGACACACATTAACACTAAAATTCCAAACTTTTACTTTGGCCATAAATTTTGAACGGTCGGTGCTAAGACTTTCGTACTTCACTTATGTATTCTTTGTGACAAGACCGTTCATTGGATACCAACAACTTTGATCCTTCGATCTTGACCTTGGAATTTGTTCTTTCAAAAAAATTTAACCTTGACCTTTACTTTTAAACAGTAAGGGCTAGGGATTTCATACTTCACGAAACTATATAATCTTTGTAACAAGGCATTTTTTAGAAACGAACATCCTTGACCCTTTGACTTTGACCCATGAGCGTGACGTACACTTATAATTCCATAACCTTGACCATAATTTTTAACAGGAGATGCCAGGATTTTATATTTCATATTTGTATTTATTGTCAGAAGCATTGCTCTGGGTACCAACATATTTGAATGACATTTGAGAAAATTTAACCTTTGCTATGTTGCCCTACGGGGGCATCAGTGCTTCACAAACACATCTTGTTTTCTTTCATAGGCAGCAAGTCGTTTCCGTAGTTTCCGGATTCATAAGTCATATTAAAGTCGAACACGACTCGTAGATGGGCCTATGCCATTTTCAATACCATATGATCTCATTACGAGCATCGCGGTATACTCTTCGCATTCGTTACACCTGACTGCTTTATTGTCACGAGTATCGACGTGGAATGGCGAAACGTGTTCGTGTTGGTTTTCTCGCATAACTTTTCTTTATATTTAATTGCAGTTACGCGTATTTGTGTTTGTTTTTATACTGCACATGTAATAGTCTTTTGTATTCTACTATCATGCATTGAAAGAAGTATATAGTTATGTTTTGTCCTACTGAGTGTTGTATAGCATACGTCCTTATACACTGGTGATCATTTATTACTTTAACAATGGACAGTGAGTAGGTGCCCGGCTATATTTATAAAGGCCCGCAGATATAGTGAGAGATCAAACAAATTTGGCGGACATTTTTTTTTACGAATCGTGTTCAGCTTTAGTCTTATAATCTTAGTAATTAAAGTCCTACCTCTAAACGTTATTATTACTTCTACAGTGTGGCTGTTTGAAATTAATATTCTTGAAATACTCAGCCATGTCAAAAAAATCTAAGTGTAGTTAATAAACTTGTAAATCCGAAAGTTATTCAATGATATTATATCTGTCAAGCTAGCAATTTACTATGCCTTTGTTTTTCAAAGAAAGGAAGGACATGGAAACTGTCAGAGGATAGAGATGCAGAGTCATTCTTGAAGCAAACCTGAGAGTCACAGTTTTTTCAACCAGCAGTTGAGCAGTCAATTCTTTAGAATATGCATGAATTTTTTTTCAAGCATCAACAGTGCATATTTTTAACAACTTGATGCAATTTTATTATGGTTCACAGATGTATATATAGACCAACGTATCTACCTCAAATTTTTACATGAGATGATTGGCTTTATGTTGTCATAATACAATGTGTTCATTTTAAGTTTATTATTTTTGTAGATTAGTAGTGTAGAAAAAAAAAAACTAACTCAGAGTGATAAATTTTGTGATAAATCCTTTTAAGTGTCATATTCATATTTTATTTATATCTGTTCATGTCCATGTGATTTTCTAGATTCATAAATTTACCTTTTCATTAGACAGGTTTAGTTACAAGTAACGTTGCAACGTGTACGAAAAAAACTTTACATACACATTCTTAGTGATATTTGACGCCATTGTAAAGTATATGATTTGGTAATACAAACGTACATATGGGAACATTTGTTAGAAGTGGGGTCGATGAGATTGAAAGGCATTTCATGCATGATTTTTAATTAAAAAATCAAAGGAAAATTGAAATTCATACTAATTCTAGTCAATTACTGTCTCACCTGCTTTCTTCCGCAGAAACAAAACTCCCCAAACGAAAACAGCGCACCAAATGGGATAATGTCGAAACGTTTTATTAAACGGAAACATTGTGATAATTACGTGGGTTGATGATTTGATATAGACATACGTGTAGTAAAGAATATTTCTCATTCAATTTTTTTAAACAGAGGGCTTACAATTGACGATTGATTTTTACTGTTTCTTACATATATTTTTAAGGTCTTCTGTCTTCACGGAAGACCTTATAGTTATTCCATTGTTTTTTATAAAGGCCTTCGTTTCAGACGGAAGACCTTAAAGTGATTCTACTATTTCTTTTTAATATTAAGGTCTTCCGTTTCAGACGGAAGACCTTACAGTGATTCCACTTTTTTTTTCTTTTTATTATTATTTTTTCCCAAAATCTTGTCGGCAGGATTTCTCAGAGGTGGCTGGACCGATTTTCCTGAAATTATCGGGGATGATAGAGAACCTTAATACGCTTAGACATCTTTTTAATTTTTTTTAAACTCACTTCCCGTCGTCATATATGTCCGATTTCCGCTTTTTCCAAAATATTTTTTTTCTGATTCATATCTCAGAAACGATAAGAGATTAAGAAACCAAACTTATATGAGTAATAGATCTTAATAAGTAGGCAAGCACGTTTGGGTTAAAATTGTCTGTCGTCACTTCCGGTTGTCACAGGAAGTGATCAAAGAAATCGAAAATTTTTAACTTTTCTTTTTTGAAATATTTTATGCATCACATTATAGCATCTTATTTGTAATTTCGAAATATGTCAGTCCCACCGAAAACAAAAACGATAACTTCCGGTTATACGAGAAAAACTGCATATTTTCACTATTTTGCTTATCCATAAATATTTCTTATACATAAAGTATTTGTAATGATTTTTGGATATGTTATTGAAAATGCAAATGTCTACAGTAACGTCAAATATATTTGTAAAATTCACTTCCGGTCGCGTGATTTCCTGTCCTCAAAATGAGAAGTTATCATCGCTAGATTTCGTAAATGGTAAGAGATTAAGACACCAAACTTATACAAGTGGTACATGTAGATCTTGATGAGTAGACAAAACCAGTTTGGATATGATTGTCCGCCGTCACTTCCGGTCGTCACAGGAAGTGATTAAAGAAATCAAAAATTTCAACTTTTCATTTATGAAATTTTTTTGCATGACATTATAGCATCTTATTTGTAGTTTCAAATTTATTTCAGTACCACTGGAAACAAAAATGACAACTTCCGGTTATAAGAGAAAAACTACATAATTTGAAAATTTTTTTTCCCATAAATATGTTTTATTAATAAAGTATTTGTAATGATTTTTAGATATGTTATTCAGACTACATATGTCTAAAGTAAAATCAAATAATCTTTGTAAATATCACTTCCGGTCGCGTGATTTCCTGTCCTCAAAATGAGAAGTTATTATAGCTAGATCTTGTAAATGGTAAGAGATTAAGACACCAAACTTATAGGGGTGTTAGATCCTGATAAGTAGGCAAATCCACTTGGGTTAAAATTGTCTGCCGTCACTTCCGGTTGTCAGAGGAAGTGATCAAATAAATCTTAAATTTCAACTTTTCTTTACGGGTTCTTTCTTGTTAATATGTTATAGCATCTAATTTGTAGATTTGAAATATGTTATTCCCACTAGAAACAAGAATGACAACTTCCGGTTATGAGAGAAAAACTGCATAAATAAAGTATCATAGTATCCCATAAATATTTTTTTTATAAAAAGAGTATTTGAAATGATTTTAGGACATGTTATTCAGACTGCAATGTCTAGAGTAACGTCAAATATCTTTGTAAAATATGCTTCCGGTCACGTGATTCCCTGTCCTCAAAATGAGAAGTTAACATTTCGAGATCTTAAACTGTAACAGATCAAGACACCAAACTTATATGAATAATAAACCATGAAGATTGGGAAACAGATATAGGGTAAAATGCGTCCGCCGTCACTTCCGGTCGTCACAGTAAGTAATAAAAAATTGAAAAGATTTTTGTAAATCTTATTAAGACCATAATTGTCTAAATCAACGTCGAGAATCTTGTTAAGTTACACCTCCAGTCATTTGTTTTCCTATAATCATTTTAAATATTATATGCCTTTTTTAACATAGAAAAAAAATCATTCATACAGATAAATAGAGGAGAACGGAAGACCGTTTTTGTAACTGTAGCAACAAGAGTTTCTAGTTCTTTTTATTACTTTTTTGACTTTCTAATTTTGTGTGCGTGATTTCTCGAAGACTACTGTATAGAATTACATGAATTTTTTTAGAAAGGATGTGTCGAAACATGAACTTGATCTATCTGAGCGATTTTTTGAAAATTCTTATCTGGTGCCAAGTTTTGTACCATTTTCTGAATTTAAAAGACATTTTGTCCGCGGTTAATCTCAAGAATGGTAAAAGATATCAATACGAAACTTTAAGAGATTATAGATCGTGATAGATGCTAACCAAGACGCGACTTTTCGTTCGTCGTCAATACTTCCTGTCGTAAGGAAATGCGAATTGAAAATTTTTTTTTGCTTTTCAACATTTTTCATTTATTTTTGGAATGTTAATAGAGACCCTTTTGTTGATGTTTACTATAGAATTAGTTTGAATATTGAAGCATCTAAACTCTAGATATTAACATTCAAAAATCTGAAGCGGTACCAAAATGGCGGCTGTCTTTGTCAAGTCCGACATTTTGCGAGTAAGGGGTTAAAGAGGCAGCTGAGCTTTTGCTTGAACAAAAGATATGTACGGATAAATTAAGGTAGATCGCGGGTTTACTGTCTGCCTGAAAACATAGGCTAAAAATTTGTCAGCTAACTCCTCTCGTTTAAAATTTTTCTTTCTGAAATTTTTTTGAGATTCGTCTGCGTGGTCAGATTGTTATCGTAATTTAAATGCGCTAATGTTGATGAGAACAGATGACGCTTTTTCAATGAATTATATAGTAAAATGTCCCTTTTCTGTCAGTATACGCATTTCAAAACCATAATCATAAAATGAAAACGAAGCAGACGAATTTTATATAACTCGATACAATGAATGTGAAGTTAATTTAGAATCGATTTATTAAAAAAAATTAGTATGTGTTCTCGCTCAATTTCTTGCAAAAAAAACTTTAAAGTTTTACTATTTTTCATCAGAAGTATTATCTTTTCGTCACGACGTTATATTACGTTGGTGCGACGTCATTATTTTCATATGCCTGCATGACTCGAAAAAATTGAATTAATAATCAACAATTCACTCAAAATAAAGCATGCAATCCGTGAATAGGGGTGCAGAAAAATTATAACAAATGTATATGGGTGTAATGAAAAAAAATCTTACCGGATTTGAGAAAATATTCAAACATATATAATTTTGGCATCATTTTTATCTATTGATAAAATGTACCCGATTTTAAATCGGAAAAAAATATTGCAGTTGAATTAAAGTAGCTTTATGACCTACAATGTATACATTTATACTTTATAGAAAGAATTGATTTTGTCTGTATCCCTGAATTAACAGACTTCAGTTTTCCCTTCAAAATGTCGTAAAGGCCATTTATTATCATTACTTAACCGATATGTAGAATACTATAGAAAGGATACAGTATCCTATAGTAAACAGGTATTGATTCTATAGAAAACATTACTACATTGTACTATATGCTTTTGTCGCCTCAATTAAAACGCCTGACACTCCCTCCTTTTTTATGCTTGTCAAGGAATTTTTGGTTGTTGATAGTACCCCCAACTGAAAATATATACGAGTAGCTGTGCCCCGAATTGAAATTGCTCCCTACGGACCTACAACTCTTGCCTTGACACCCCCCCCCCCCAAAAAAAAAAAAAAACTCCAATGGCAGTTGTAAGCCGAATCCCTATAAATTGTGTTTAATAAAAAGGTCGGAGAGATGAAAATTTATAGGACGTACATATTTTATCTGGTGATATTTTATTTGGTGATGTTACCTTAATGATTAACGTCTCTCCTGTTGACAATGATTTAATTTACCCACGCCCCCCCCCCCCCCCCGTCCAAGAAAAAAAATCATCAGTAAGAGAAACTCGTGTACAAATGATAGTTCATAAAGTATATTGACGTACCATATACTGTCCATTCCTTTCCTATTTTGAAGATATTTTACCTGTACTTGGCTCAGACAATATTGTTGTGCATAAAATATTGCCAATTTAGGCGTACATCATCACGAAGAAAATGGATACCTAGCTTGTATAATGAGTAAGAGATTGTTGTAAAACAAATAAAAATAAAAGTAGATTAGTATGGATACTAAATTAAACAAACAAAACAAAATTCATAAAAGTGAACACAAAAAAAAAAAAAATAATAAATAAAATGCAGGGCAGGCGCCAGACACACCGGCGGTAGATCTGTTTTTGTATTGTATTTAACTATTAGGCAATGATATTCAAAGGCGTATACACATAACAGATGTCAGCGTTAAAAACTACTTATAATGTAAAAGACAACCTTGATCAAAACATCATTTATTCTCAATTACATACAAAAAATATTTAAATACACCAAGCAACCTTTAATATATATTTCACTTTTAGCACTGCTGAAGATATTTTTTGCTTGCTAATTTGCGCGGTTACCTTTTTACGTCAAATCTTATTGTGACGTCAGCAAACCCGCGATCTACCTTAAATGTAAATGAATACGTTTATTTTCACGTAGCAATTACGTTGCAGTTTTGTGTTAAACTAAAGTGTCTATCCAAGGTCTTCTCAAACATCTACCATAATTGGTTTTGGCGTTTCATCAAAGTAGAAAAAGAAAGATTACATGTACAAATGAAATGAGATATCTACAACCTTTTGATGTGCACCACGGAATACAGATCTGAAAGCATAGTTTTAAGTAAAAGTTTTTACAAGAAACAATTTATATAGAGAGTATAAAACGTAACCACTGTTTTCCCATGCACACTTGTGTCATATTAAACTAACAGAAAAGACACAGATAATACTTTTTTTTTAAAAAAAGGAGTGTTTAACGCAGTTTATACACACTTTTTTCTCACATATCTGATACAAGTCATTGAGCATAAACTGTCATAAGGCAAGGTATGTTTTCAGCGAAACATTTCAACCCTTTCACTAAGTGTAACTAATCAGGATAGTCCACTTCGGGGATAAACAGGAAATTTACAAAAGTTAAAAATTTATAGTCGTTTCACTGATTTAGTGTTACTTACATAGATACAATATTTACCGGGTAATGTGTAAAATGTGTTAAGGGGGGACCTATGTCATTCTACGTCAAAGTAGCGTTATATGACGTCACAATAGCGACGTTTGTTTTTACCTGTAGACTTTTGCAACTGTGATAGGGGCTTAACACTGTTAATAATCAATAACGTACACAATTTACAAAAAGAAAATTTATACATCATTAATAGCAGTTTTATTTGATTAATGATGTTTTTTGATATCAGAAATCTCTTCTTTTGGTTGATAATTCATAGCTATACCAGTAATGAAAAAATACCTCGATATTATGCTGATGTACGTGCAAAAAATATAAGATAAAATTCAGCAAAGATAGTGGCTTGAATCAGGGAGATATGTTTAATTTTTTTGTTTACCATTAACTGTATTTTCTTGATAAAACTAAGAAAAAAATTAAGAAATTTACTTGTTCACATACTCGTTTATTGATAAGTACATTTAAATTAAATTGTATAAAGTCATTCTTAGGTTAATTCCTATAGGTGTTGGTTGTTGATGGGGAAGGGGGGGGGGGAGAGAAACAGAATAATTGCATTGAATCAAAAAGAAAAGATTAAATCGGTGTAAATTGTTACTAATCAAAACAAAATACTTGTTTTCCATAAAATGGTTTTATATTCAGATGTTGGTCCGTGTTTACTTACCTTTGTCTTAGTGCAGAAATGTCAGTATTTATGACACAAGCGTACGAAAATAAAAGAAAACTTCATATTTCTCGTTTATTTTATCATTAAGGTATACTTTTTTTTTATTAAATAAAGAGATAATTCGTTTCTTTAAAAAAATATGAATTACAACATTTTCACACAAAGACTTTTTAATATATTACCTTTTATGCATGTGGGAATTGTAAAAAATACGACAAGAAAAATTGGGAAATACTTACTTTGTGCTCCATTATAATTTTTTATGCGAGATGAATTTGCCTTCATTTTAAATCTCACACAAAGACTTTTCGGACATAGGTCCCCCCTTAAATATACTTTCTTAACCTCGAAATTTACTCGATAAGAACATTTAAAAACGTGTTGGATTTTCACGCTGGCGACCCAATCCCCCTTGTGACCAAAATTTTTCAGCTTGATTTTACGTGAGTTTTTTTTTTCAGAATCGGACGGAAGAACTCTTGTTGCTCGCACCACGAGATCGTTTCTAGTTATTAAGGTCTTTCGTCTTCACGGAAGACCTAATAGTGATTCTACTGTTTCTTCATCTTATTATTATTTTTTTTTCCGTTCATCTAATTTTGAGCACGCGACTTCTCAAAGACTTGGTGGATTTTCATGAAATTTACAGAAATTATGTGTTGTTATCTGAAGTTTTTTTTTCGAGAGATTTTTTGAAAATTCGCTTCTGGTGCCAAGTTAAGGGACATTTTCTGAATTTAAAATGACATTTTATCCATGGTTAATCTCAAGAACGGTAAAAGATATAAATATGAAACTTTCAGGGATTATAGATCGTGATATTCACTATCCAGGACGCGACCTTTCGTTCGTCGTCAAAACTTCCGATCGTTATGACAAGTGGATTTAAAAAAATGTATTTTCTAACTTTTTGTTTTCAAAATGTTTCATTTCTTTTTCGAATGCTAATAGAGACCCTTCTTAAAAAGGTAAATATAAAATTGTTTGAATATTGGTAAATCTCAACTCTAGATGTTAACATTTAAATGTCTGAAGCGTGTCAAAAATGGCGACTGTCTCAGTCAACTCCGCCATTTCGCAAGTCGGGGTTTGTAGAGGCAGCCGAGCGTTTGCGTACATGAGGATAAATGTAATGTAAGAAACTACTTGGATTGTTCTGTGTCAAACTCAAACTAAATCGCCGTTTCACTGCTTTAGTGTTACTTGGCTAGATACTATATCTGATGTGTACAATGTGTTAAATATACTTTCTAAATCTCGAAATAAAATATAGACGATAAGAACATTTTTTTTATTTCATTGAAGCAATCACACCTATCTTAAAGAAGACTTCAAAGAAAAGACGCGAATATTTACTCATCTTAATTTTACGTGGAATATTTTTCAGAATCGGACGGAAGACCTCTCGTTGCTCGCAACGAGATCGTTTCTAGTTTTAGATATATCTTTTAAGAAAAAATGCAAAATGCAAGCAGCTCGTAATACTATTTATCCTGCAACTACTCCTTGCATTGACCTAATAAAGGTAACCTAATAAACCAAAGCTTTATCCAGTCACTGCCCTAATAAAACCTCGTGCATGTATTCCGACGTTCTAAAAGCATTGTGACGTCACGTATATTGCAATGTTTACGCCATGGCGTCACGGTTTCAACTGCAGAGATGTGCCTAAATCTGTCGGAAATAGCTTGTTTTGGACGTTCAAATGTAAAATTTTGTTGCAGGATAAACAAAATACATGATAAATGTCTTGAAATATAATTCGATATTTGGGCTCGGGTCGAAAACGTAAGAGGGCTCGGCTAGCCTCGCCCTCTATCACGTTTTCTTACCCTCGCCCAAATATCGCTTATATTTCAAGACAGTAACCATGTATTTTATATGTAATGTAATTGTTTCATTAAAGGGCGTTATTTTACAGAAAAATACTGGTATACAATTATGGACTTTTTTCGTTGTTCAATATGGTTTGTTATTCACCAGAAAAATATCAATTTTGATCGAGGCGAAGCTTGTTTTATTAAATAGTCCAAATGTGAATAAATAAGACATTAAAAGCTGGACGACGACACCATTTTCATTTACGAATTCCAATCGTTGAGAATAAGAAAATATACAGATTGTAACCTCTGTCTTTTTCCTTTCAAGTTACGGAATGTGTAAGACGTCAAAATGTTTTTAAAAATCCTAAATGTACGATAGGTTCGTCTGACATTTTGTTTTCCTGTTGAAATACACAGCCAACTTCGACCGTTGCAACCATTGTTTTTAAAGGCGTCTACAATGTTGACGTCACAATGCCGCTGCACGCGCACTGACACTCCGGTGATTACGACCTCAAATCCGGTGAATATGTTGAGTTATGAAATGTTTGCTCTTGTATAGATCATAAAGGGACTACAAATAGACAATTAAAGTATATAATAATATTTCATATGAAAAAAATCAAAGCAAACAGAGGCTTTAGAATGAGTTTGCAAAATAAGAATAATATGTTTTACGGTGTGACCGTTGAGGCGAGCGCAGTTGTACCATCAAAACACTTAAAAATTGATCAGCCCCTTCAAACATCAAGTCGCACGAGACATCTCGTCTAGCTGTGACGTCACACGACGTCACGGAGCTCGTCGGAGCCTACGGAAACGGCCGAGCGTCTGGTTTAAACTATAGATCTAGCACAATTTTGGTCGAAAAACATTGCAGAGTTATTTTTTGTTTCTTTGAAAGATTTCTACAAACTGCAAGCTTTTTATGCTTTAAGTTATTGTTTATTTATTTATCTATTTCACGGAAGCAACCGACATGACTTAATTAGCATATCGTCAAAATTCGTAAGTTTCCGGTGACGTCATATGTATCATTTCCGAAGGGCATGGTGAAGGCCAGTGTTGTGGCATGGGGGTATTTTTTTTAATAAGGCAAGGCAAAATCATTTCGTTAAGTTCTCGGTAAGAAACAATGTTCCTTTATTTTTTTTTACTATTTTTGATTTATTCGCGCAAAGGACATTGGGTAGTGCAGGAATTCTGGGAATGTTGCACAGAGAAATTTGCCTGACGTATGTACAGATTTCATTCCGAATTTCCTCTGTTCTTACACGTTAGTCTATTGAGCTCGCTTCGCGAGCGTCGCTTCGCGACGCTCGCTGCGCTCGCTATAAGAGAAAAAATTCACACCGAGGATTTTTATTTGGTTCATGGGTGGGGTCTTGTTCAAATGAAACCTGAGTAAAAAATTAACATTCTGCTTCTGTATCTGTTTTCGTTGCTAAATATATGTAGCCCAAGACTTTAATGGAATCATAGACTCACTATTCATCACAGTTTTTAAGTTGTTATCTAGTTTAATCGCTTAGATACTAATCAATCGAATTAAGAAAGAAAGGATTTAATCGATATTTAACTCTTTTTGTTACACATGTGGCCAGTGTATTAAACGTTTTTAACTGTAGCTACACGTCGGATTTGACGTCGAAGAACATTATAATTTATGCCATCACCGTACAAGTTCGTCGCATATCGTGTAACTAAACCTCTATCATACGCTTAATAGACTCCAGCGTATGTTTGCCCTGACGTCATACCCAATACATGTTTTACCAAATATTTATAAGTCCTCAGCATTTTGTTATATCAGTGTGTATAGTTAGTTGCTTTATTGTTGATAAATGTTTTTTTCATAAGCTTAATGCACCAGTTTATTAATGTAAAATAATTGGTGTCAAACAAACGATGACATCACCCAGTAAACGGAATGTTTGCTGAATGCCCTTAAAAACTTTTTTTAAAAAACAATGATATCATTTTGACTGTTCTCAATAATATAAAATCGCATATTTTCGAGAAAAATATCTCGGTTCAAAGAGATTTGATTTCGTTTCTGAAGATTTTTTCGGTAAAAATATATATGTGAAAAGTTGTATTTCGCTTTGGACATAAATTCATGGATCTCTTCAAACCTCGAAAACGATGAAAATTAAACCCCCATGATAATTAGTGATTTTATAGTATTTTTTCTGTTGTTACTGATAAAAGCTGTCGGTTCTGCCAATGACTGATATAAGGTCGTTGTTTACAGGAGTTTTCGTATATATTTCTGAGAAATATATTTTCTGAAAAGCATTGTTGGTGCTAGGAATTGATGATAATTATTACATTGACGCAAACTGTGGTAAATGTACAATTTGTAAAGGGGCAATTTAATAAAGATTGGAAGAATTTTTGTAGATAGATAATAATGTGATGTTTTTTCAGGCAATTTCGTTTATTTCATATTTCCCCAAAGTACCTAATTTTGTCCTGCAAAAAACAGTATTGCAGTTATCTTGAAAGGGTCTATTATTTACATAATTATGTAGATTATTTCCTGAGTTCATCCACGTTAAATGTAAATAGAGAGAATGCGAGTTTTTTTTTTTTGGTATATTTTGTTTCTTAAAATGTAAAATCACATATTTTCGAGGGGTCAAATTTTAGTTATTTCAGGAAAATATTTTGGATCATGGAAATTTTATTTATTTCGTCATTCAAGAATTACTCAGTACAAATATATGTGAAAAATTGAATTTCGTGTTGGATATAAATTCATAGGTCTCTTCATACCTTGAAATCCATGAAAACCCCACGAAAATTAGTGATTTCAAAATATGTTTATTTTTTCTGTTGTTAGTGATAAAAGCTGTTGGTTTTGATATTTAGTGCCTTATTTATAGTAGGATTTGTATATTTCTGAGACATATAATATCCGAAAATCATTGTTGGTGCTACAGTTTAAAATTGGTGATGTTAAGTCCCTTTATGGAAACTGTGGTACTAGTTTTCTGCAAGGCAAATTTATAAAGTTTGACATAATTTTGTTGATAAATAATTAAATGACGATTTTTAAACAATTGCTTTAAGTCATATTTCATCAATGTATATAATTTTCCTTGCAAAAGAGCAGTATAGCAGTTATCATGAATGGGTCTATAATCTTAATTATTTCCTTGAGTTCATACGAAGTAAAAAGACAGAAGGCAAGATGTGCTTAATAAGACATTTATTTAAGGTCAAGATTAAGTAAATGAAAGGTGCCTACAGATTTATAAATTTGAAAAATAAATTCTTTAATGATGCTTTATAAGTTTAGCTTGGTCAAATAAGGTGTTTTGGGGCATAATTTGTAAATAAATAAGACGAAAATTATATTTTAAAGTGTCATTTCAATGAAAATTGTCTACGGTTTCTCAGAAAACGGTGGTTTTTATGTTTTTGGCCTTAATCATGATATTAAATTTGATATAGGTATCGGGATTACTTTTCATGATTTCAAATTGAATTCTGTGAAAAAAAAATACCTTATTTTCTACATAACGGTAATTCTCTTAGAGGCTAAAACTACGAGAAAAAGAAAGTTGAAATCGACTTTGACGTCATAATGGATTTAGCACCAAAAAAATAGACTAATGTCATTTACTAGAACTTGACCTTAATCTGTTTATTTGATAATGATATTTGAATATTTTTAAAACCGTTGCTATTTAGAATTTGCAACTTGAGTTGCAGCAAAGAGAGGCCACATTTTTCATAAATATGATTGCGTAGACCCTGGGGTACACAAAGAAAATATATAAAGTTTAACGTGGTTTAATTGTGCTTAATTCGATTTGTCCCTTAAAAAATTGCTTTTATTATGCAATTCACCTTTTTCGAATTAGAACTCAGTTAATCACAGGCAAACGTCGTGTAAAATGTACTTTTTTATATAAATTAATCAACCTATCCAAGATCCCAATCTACTCTTTATATTTTATATGTAACAACAAAACAAAAATAATATATTTAACAATAATATTTTTATTTATGAATTTATTGTTTAATTACTGTAAGGTGGTAGTTGCTATGGCATGGCATACACAATTACCGATAAAACGGTACATAAACTCTAGCTGAAAAAAGTCCACAAAGAAGATCTATATAGTGAAAAACACAAATTTTACCAAATTATAGAGTTATCTCTCTTTGTTTTCCCAAATAAGTGACCTCTTATGAAAATCAATATCAATATCTATAAAAATGTAAAAAAAAAAAAAAAAAATTCATTCCAATATGTTACTTTTAAAAAAAATTGACTTGGAGGTAGGAGGGAGACCAAAAACTATCGATAGTACTTCTACTTCTTTCGTTTTATAGCAATGAAAAAAAACGTTTTAAAGCATATGAGTAATTCCACTGCCAGCATGCAATGACACTTATGAAGATAACGAACAGTAGTTAAGAATAAAAGTTCATAAAAAGTATAAAATATGAACAGGGCAAACAAGGACTTCCAAAACATTGGAGGTTAGAATAGGTGCGATTGAGGAGAGAACATCGACCTCCTGCCCACCGGACACACCCTCCTTGTGTTCCATGTCATGATTGGGAAATAACGGGAAAATTCATCGTCAATTCATATATTGTACGCGGCCCCGGGGTCAATTGTTTGTTAAAATTATTTATAAAATTAAGCTGTTACATATGTTTACTTAAAATGTTGTACTCTAGATTCATTATCCCAGTGTAATGGTGGATTCTAGAGTACGTGAAAATTAAAGAAGCTAATGGTGGAGAGGAAGGGGGGGGGGGTGTAAACAAATTAACCATCAGATATATCTATTTTTAGATAAGGTATCCAAAGCTGACAGCTATCATTTGGTAAAGAAATGTTTTATATATTTTAGTTTTGATTAAATCTTAGTTTTCAATCTTTTTAAACATTTGATTATTTTTGTATATCTTTAATGGAGCTCCATTTAAAGGAGATCAATAAAGTCTAAAAATGACCACAACCACCCTATGTGTTCAGCACAGACAAGATATCTTACACAATATGCTTTGATGATGTTCAATTTGTGTGGAGGAACATGAACTTACATTGTGTTTATATATTTATTTTAAAGTATTAAATGTTCAAGCGTCTGGTTGCTTTTGAATACTTCAGATGAGACATTTCAATAAAATAAAGTATTTCAATAAAATGTCTTTTTATTATTTTGATTTATTTACAAATGGCAGCACATCATTCAATGTATTATACCATATTTTTAAGAATAACAATTCTTTTAAGAAAATTTTACTAACTTTTTTTTCATTTCTGTACCACTTGATAACATATGCAACAAAATCTAACAAGTATACATGCAAAAAGATATACAAAAATATTTTTCTTAAAAAATGCAGTGAAATGCATGTTATTGACTAAAAAAAATAAAACTCTACGATTGATTTCAAAAGTCACAGATGATGTACATTTTATTTTTTTTTCTTTTGTACTATGAAGAGCAATACAATCCACGTGTAAAAATAAAAAAAATATATCATAATTAATGGTTATGAGTTAAAATTTAACAGAATAAGCACACAAACTCTCATCTACCTATATATCATACATACACTTTCATTCCATGATACAATGGTAACTGGAAATACTGTTAATCAATAAATTGATAAATAGAAAATAACTGAAATTGATATAAATAAACAATCAAATGAATATTTCATGACTTCAGGACTGAGTTTAACAAATTAGGATTTCGCAGATCCATGTATATTGCCTTGTATTTATCACCCTTTGATACTTAGTCTTTAAGATTTTCATTTATCTCCTGAAAATAGTTTAGACACGAAACAAAAACATCGTGAACGAAAAGGTTTTGCTAATTGAATGTCTTAAGGGTATAGTAATCTGTTTCAACCCTTGTATAGCGAATGCAGAGAAAAAAGCTTTGTCACTGTTGAAATGGATTACTTTAAAAAAAAGATGGATGGAAAATATCAATAAATTAGTGGAATTTCCAAGCATAAATCTTAACAAATGTTTTACAACTTTACCAACTACACGTGTACCTGCATGCACCTTCTATTATGAAATGTAATACAGGTAAGAACTATCTCTGTAACCATGGATCCTAGGATCACGTGCCTGGTAACCTCGAACAAAATGTAAATGGGGTGAATAGTACATGCGCACTAGAAAATCATGTCCAAAATAACGTTCATGCGACATCTTATTTGATAGATCCTCTTTATGGTAATTAAAGTCATTTGCTTTACTTCCCGATTCAAATCGTTTTTTGCATATAAAACAACCGCAGGAAACTAGAATAAAAACAAATATTGCAGCTGCACTTGCTGAAAGAAATAAACCTTCCATGGAAATTGATTGTGATGACGTCACTTTTGTGGATTCAACACGTTTCCAACTGTTGTCATTGACAACAGACACAGAAACAATATTTGAAACTTCACCTTGGTTCCCTTCATCATCAACGGCTAGAACAGCTAAATAGTAATTCACTCCAACTTCCGGTAGGACAAAGGAAAATATTTCTAAGTTGCCTGGGTTTGAAGGTGTTGGAATCTTGTCCGTAATTTGGGTCACTGTATCAGTTGAACTTAAAATGGCTGAGTAGTTGTTTGACAAGAAAACCATGTATGATGATGCTGGAAAAGAAATAAAACGCATTCAAACACAACAATAATTACATGTATTCTTCACCCATCGTTGACCAATTATTTAACTCACTACGTTAAAGACTAAGATTTGACGTGAACGTATGTAATTTTTTGCTAAATATTAGCTTGTTTCTTTTCTTTCTTACCTTTTCCTACGGTAAAATCATCACCCACAGCATTCCAGCTTACATTAAATGAATTACCCTCGGTGCTCATTAGTCTAAGGGTCGTTATCCTGGCTGGTGGCATCTTATCTTCAGTTACTGGTTTGTAATTCTGAACAGTGAATGTTCCTCCAGCTGCAACCCTCTTAAATCCACCCACGTTTTCTGTTTTGAGATTAGAAGTTGCTGAAAAAATAAGGAAATTAAATTAAAATTTTGAACTGCTTTTAATTGTTTTTGTAGGTTGTTTATTGTAGAAATATATACTAAAATTGTAAATTAAGTGAAATTAGCATAATTTTTAGTACTTGTAGCAATATATATTGAATTAGGACACTATTAATTAAGAAGAAATAAATTCTGCAAAATACTTTTTTAAATATAAAATAAAAATGTAAAAAGCTATCTAAAAATATGAAATATTTTGTAAAACGTGAAGCTACAGAATTGAAGAGTTGGTTTTTTTTCATATATATATGTTTTTCACAAAGACCTAAACAAAAAATGAGACTGCTATAGTTCTGCCGCTAATAAAATGTGTAATAATGCTTTATTTACCTATTTCATTTTGTATTTGCCTTTTCCGCCTTTTCAGTTCAGGAAGCAGAATTTTTGATTCACCATCTTTGCCAGTTACTACAAGTTTTAGACTGTGTCTTCCACTCGATTTGATTTCTGATGGCAATATCAATCCGGTATATTGACCATCTCCCTTTATCAAATCCATGCCTACAATATTAACATTGTACGTTGGTGACTAAATAGGCAAGAATTTTCTTTGTATACAAGTCCAAAATAACAAAGTAATACCGATAAGATGGGAAATCGGAGGGATTTCTCTCACCTAGACCATCATCAGCTAGGTCTACATGGATCACGTGACCATTCTCATCCTCTGCAAAGATTTTAACTTCAGCATCAAAGACAGGGTATATTCCTTTCTGAACTAAAGCATAAAGTACAATTGGAGAAGACGGTGAAAAGTCAAACGAGTCTGTCGATGTCCACGCAGTGGCAGTTAAAACGTCTTCAGAAGGATTCCTAGGATAGGAGTGTGCCGTAAGAGTCAGAATGACGTCAAGGGTTGACGAAATCTCAATGACGTAATCACCTACCTAAAACGAATCATAGAAAAACATGCACATGGGATTTGATTTATAAGATATATATAACAGTCTACTATGAAGATTATGACAGACAACACATGTTTATCAATTAAAGTATCTTGCTGTAAATATGATACCTCAGCAATGCCGTCAATTTTTAAGCTACAGGAATCTGTACAGGCACCAGAAGTAACGAAACTATTTCCTGGACCTGATAGCGTTGCAATTGTGAAATCAATCCCTGGTCCCATTAACAAGATAGTGGTGTCAAGTCCAATGGTAGAGTCTATTGTTATTGATGTAGTGTAATTCTGGTCTTTGGTCACATTCACTGATTTGCTCTCGAGCTAAATGTTGAAAAATTGGGAAATTAAAGAATTACTACATGTAAAGTTTTGGAAAAAAAGTATATCTAAATTTTGTTTTTAAAGATATTTTCATTGATCTTGCAAATATGATTTAAAACCAATCAGGTTTCAAGTTTTTCGTCAAATACCTTCTAAATTTTTTATATTATTTTGGTCAACTTACTTGATACATCTTCCCTTCTTCATCGGAAGAAGATGCAGCAATGCCAAGAAAAATATCTGCCAGCGCTGTAGACCGTTGGTTTCCGGAGTAAAAGAAGCTGAATCCGCCACTGTCCTTTGCTAGTTTATCAATTTTGGCATCCGCCTCCCTCCCAATAGCCACCGATCGGATGATCACGCCCTCTGCCAGAATTTCCTCTCTCACTTCATCCGGTCCAGGAAGGACTGTATTTGCGCCATCAGATACCAGAATAATTTCACTACCAGTTATGTTGTCACTGTCTTCTGTTAATAACTGCAATAAACAAAATTGGACATATCTTAATTTTACCTCTTGATCATGTTAATGCTTTAAAAAGAAACAATATTTCATCTTCCTAATTTGTTTCATTCCTTTCTTCGATCAAAGAAATAATTTTAATTACTTTTTTCTAGACACACGATGATACTATATCTCCTGAAAGGATACTTAGTTTGAAATACCTCTAAAGCTTTTTGTAGACCAGCTCCAATAGATGTTGCGCCATGAGCTTTGATGTTCTTTACTAGAGTCACTAAACCTTGTCTGTCTTGTTCTGACGTCACAGTAGTCAATGGCGCCACGACACTGGCCGTTTCGTTAAATGTGACCACGGCAATGGATGTAGCATTTGGTGACCAGTTTCTGATGTAATTTGATGATATAGCCTTCAATTTGTTTATCCTTTGCTTTAAAAAAGATTTTTAAAAAGAATTTTGATTTTTTCTGCTACTTTGAAAACGGAGTTTTGAATCAGGATGTTGATTTCAATAATAATTTTCAAATGATTTATTGCGCGTTTCAATTTATATCACAATAATTTCCTTTTGTAGAAAAAATTGAAATCAAAAGGATAAGGTAAATTTGGAGCAAGTGATTATCATTAATAAAGATATTACTTGGTTATAATTAATGTATGCATGTGATTTTATCATCAGGGAAAGTTAGTCAGGTAAGCATATATCTTCTAAGATTAAATTATCATATATCAGTGGACAGGGATTAGTCAAATTAATTTTGCTATGCAAAAATTGCGAAAAAGAGTATCTATACAAGAAAAGGTACTTCACAATTATCATTACATCTACTTACATTTACAATACTGTAGTTAATCGTAAGACTGATTTAAAATAGTTTTCAAAAGTAGTTAAATGTGTACTAGATCAAATATAGCAAGAAATGACAGAAATTTTAGATTGTGGGTTATATAAAATGGAATATAGTTATCTAAAATATGGAAAGAGAATATAAGGAAAGAGAAAGTAAAATTCATAGGTATTGTAATACCTTTCTCAAAGGGTTTGTTGCTTTACTTTCCTGGAGGAAGCATGAATATCATTGAAATTTAATTACGTATAATCATTGATTGTCATATTTAGAAATAGACAATGTCTGACGACATTTGGTTCGAATTTGGTACTTACATCATAACTGTTCATACTTCCGGACTTGTCCAATACTAAGACAACTTTCTGACCCGCCCGCTGTTGAACCACCCTGAATGTTGGAACTGTATTCTGAGATGGAGAGCCTGGTTTTGTATCTACAAGCAAGAAAAACAAGGTTAACAATCTGTATTCGAAAATATGTGAGTATATCCAATACTGCATAGATACAAAGTTTTGTCTCTGGAATTTCCCAAAAAAATATTTGTAATAATATTAAATCAATGGTTGAACTGACCTTTGAAGTCAGAGTGAAGTCTCATTATTTCCCAGGCACTCCTTCCTTGGCAGAATCTGTTATGAGGGGTATCCGCCTCTCTGTTGTGTGGAACATCACTGTTTTCATCGTCACAGAACTCAACAACCTTAAAAACAAATGCATAATCAAGTTACATCACATGCTATGATGCAATACAATAAGAATATTAGATAACTAAACAACGATTATATTTAATTCAACACAAGAGCATTTTAAGAAGACGCTTTTACACTGTTTGAAAATTTATCATTGTCATTATTTAACGAATATATCAGTTTTACATAATATATATGTATACAATGTACTAACACTAGATATCTCTGGTTTCCCCATGATTGAGCCTTTTACAGTATTGTCCTGTTCCTCTACACAGAATTTACAATCCTTTTCTGGTAGACCATTATCGTCCAGAAGACAAGGTTTGGAGCTCTGGCAGTATTTCAGGTGGTTTTGGCCCTTTATGTTTCTAGCACATCTGAAGAATGACACCGATTCTAATGTAAGATATTACAGATCATTAACTTTAATTCGACATAATTTATTCATTATTTAGCGTGATGGAGTTCAAGGCATAAAAAGATACATGATATTTGTATAGTAAATATGTTTGTCTTTGATTGATTTGTAATAATTTTATATTATCTTTAAAAACAATGTCACTAAAGGCACACACTGATGAAGTAAGTCTGTATTATTCTATTAAAAACGAAACAGAAATGTAAGACTTTTTTCGTTGATGGGTTTTGAATGTTAACTTACATATTGGGTTTAAATGTCCCCTCAGTAGAGTAAAACCAAGGGTTTCTATTTGCTTCCATGATGGGTGCTTCTTTATCGCCATGTTCGTCAAATAACCCCCATCTGAAATGGCCCCAGTGATGAACTAGTATCTTATCTATGAATGAAAAAGTCATTTTGATCATAATTCATGAAGCTGAATTTTATATTTCTTTGTTCAAAGCAGATTTGTATAGAGCATTATAGGGTGTTTCATATCAATATTTTATCGCAGCAAAAATGAATGCTTAAGCTGTTGTATAGAACATGTACCTCAATAATATTTTGATTGCTTTCTTTAATATAAAAAATATGCACCTGCAAGTCCTACTGTCGGATGAACTTGTACCGTAATTGGTTCTAAATGTATATATCTTCCGGGATGACCACATCCGGTCATTCCAGATACGTATGGTTTGTTGTCAACCAGTGGATTGGGTTTGTCTACAATTATGTGGGCCGTATCAAGCTGTGGCCCACTTACAAATTCTTTGGTAAAATTATTTGGCCATGACTTTGGTATAACTATGGTGACATCTTTAAAGAAAACGTGGTATTTTGTTGACTTGTACAACTGGGCAGAGGCGGCTGTGATTAAGTTCTGCAAAATGATATAATAATTAAGTAAAGATTCTCTTAATAACATAATTTATTTCCGCTATGAAAAAGAGTTATGTCAAAAAGGTTTAAAGAAACATAGGTAGTCTTTTCCCAACATATGTATTTTGCGTAAAGTAATAATGTTTTTATTTCTGTTACCCACTTTGACTCCACACGGGTTTTTTATATACATAAATTACCAAATAACTAACTACCAAGATTCCTGATTAAATCTATTATGTTCATTTTTTTGCAAAATTGCGCAGCATGTAAAATG
Organism: Saccostrea cuccullata; assembly: GCF_032062105.1. Lineage (NCBI taxonomy): Eukaryota > Metazoa > Mollusca > Bivalvia > Ostreida > Ostreidae > Saccostrea > Saccostrea cuccullata. The sequence continues at coordinate 293,998 of NW_026928374.1, read as the reverse complement.
TCCCTCTGTTCAACTTAATCGTTAGAACTAGATATGACAATTATATGTACTTTCAAGAACAAATAAGTGCAATTAGATTAAGAGTGTTAATTTTGCACTTTGCCTGAAGAAATGATTAAGAATGACACTCTATATTTTCGACAGACACAACTGTGATGAGGTAGACTTAAGAGATTATAACTATACCTCAATTGTACAGCATGAACAGGTGAAGTGTGAAATCGTTTGTCAATGATAAACAAGCGTAGGTGAGAATTTACAAAACAGAAATGGAAATAAACAATACATATAACGAGGGCAAGATGGTTAAATGTTTTGTTTAAATCAACATTAAGTCGGCACCTGATGTATTATTTAAGGTGTATTTTTAAAACGTATAGTAATGCTTGTTGTAAATTTAGAAGGATTCTGTTCCTTATGTACTTTGAAACATTATCACAATAAAGTTATATAAAATCGTAGGCAAGACATACTAATAAATATATATTTACAACCACTGAATATTTTCTCCTTTATTTCTTAAGAAAACCCATTGCGTTAATCACTGCATGAACTACATTAGTCATGTTGCCTGTACAGATTTCTAGATCAGTGGCTGTTCCCTCAATGAATCGTATAAAGACGCTTGCGTCATTAATACAATAATTAATCTTTTTGATCCCACTTTAAATGATTATTTAAACAGATATAAATATAAACAATAAAATGTCTTTCTTTGTTATTACTAGAATTAACGGTCACAGCTATTGCAGAAAATATTTACATAACCCGCTTACGCGGGTTATGTATTTTTTTTCTGCAACAGCTACTTCCGTTAATTCCAGTAATAAAAAACAAAGAAAGCATTTTATTGTTTAAATAACACGTAGATGCTGTTTGATCTTGATCTGAAATAATGTAAGGAAACCATCTTGTTCCTAATTTTTGCTTTAACACTAATCTACAATATCTCTGAAAATTTAAAACCAATAAATAATTAAAGTACTTATTACAACATGTGCACTTTACAAGGCAAAACCGCTTACACAGACTGGAAACAGGCAAATTGTCATTTTATTGCTAGTTACAAATTTTGATTGAAGAGAAAAAATTCAGTCAGATCATCATTTATCATTCAAAATTTGATTTATCGTGCCGTTTTCTAAAAACAAAATTATGCAAATCTCCTTTTTGTCTTTGATACTACAGTATACTTTAAGATATAAAAGGGTAATTTAAATATTTTCTTTTGTTTACAAAAGTCTCACAGATGAATTCAAAATAATCACAATAATTTTGACATTTTAATACTAGTATCATATTTATTGACATGATATTCTATCACAGTAGATTTCTTTTAGAGAGGGATAAGAATAGACAATAAACTTCAATTCTTAAAACAAACAAATTATTTATCTGAACTGTTAAGGCTATTTATATTTGGTCTTTAACAATAAAAACACAGTGACGTATTTTTGTATTGTATTAAGTCGGTCTCCTTGTACTAAAAAACCTTCAGGAAATTTATTTTCACCTTTTTATGCAATCTGCAAGTTTGCCATTATAAGAATGTAAAAATCATATGGAGTAAAATATAATGCAATCTACAAGTTTGTGATTATAGGAATGTAAAAGTCATACGGAATAAAATGTTTAATTAAAAATTTCTTTTTGCATATGTTTGAATTATAAATTTAAAACATATCTCTTAATGACATTATTTCAATGCACAACTTAATAAACGCCACATATTTTCATAAGAGAGAAAATGCAGAAAATAGAACAAAATACTTGCAATAGCCTTTATATAAATAGCTTTTAATTATCATAAATATTGTAAATTTTTGAATTTATTTTTGGGAGGTTAATTCAAATTTAATTCAAAACATAATAGAATAAGCTCACCTTTAGTCTCTGTATATGAATTTCTGTAGGGTCCAATTTACTAGATATTGCTACAGTTACTCCAGTGTAACCATTTCCATCCAGCTGTATCCTCTTGGACTGGAGAAAACAGTCAACATATCCAATTACACTCAAAAGCAAAATTGATGGAAGGAGTTCCATGTTAATGGCGATATACAGATTGTTTTTCTTCAGGTGTATCGTCCTTTTCTTCAGGTGTATCGTCCTTTTACTTGGGACGATATTTTAATACTCCATCCTTTCACTAAAGAGGTTTGTGAATGCAATTTTCGTGACCATTGGCACGAGATGCTGAAAGAAAGCACCGAATAAATGTGGTTTGATAACTGATCTAGATGCTGATAATCGTGAGAAATCTTTCACAGTAAAAGTGGTCGGAGCGCTGGCCTTTAAATCGCCTTTGTTTCCAAATCCAAATATTTAAAAATTTTTGTAAGATGTTGACAAACTTAAGAAACAATTCAGCATGAAGTTTTTAATACCATGCACAACACATCTTTTTGTAAATTAAATCCAAAAACACACCTGTTTAATTTTGGCCTAAATTTCATTCATTTGCAAGTTGACAACCCTTCAGGGATTTTGATAGATTGTACGTGAAATGAAAGAACATTAAATACTGATTCAAAATTCATAACTGCATTATTTATACCGATAGCGTTTGAAATCAAAGTTGACTTCCGTAATGTCATCAAATCATAAACTTTCACGGGAGGGCGGAGATAAGCCTACGTTAAACCAATGGAAAACGTGTTTCCGTTCAAAAATAGTCTAAGATTAAACATCACCAACTTTTTCCAAGCATCGTATTTACTGCATTGCCAATAAAAATAATAATTAATAAAAACATTTTCAAACGTAATAAGAGGAACTAATTATCTTGATATTGGAAAGTGGTTTTGATTTTGGAAATGTCACCAAACTAGGTAATTCCACGATAAATTTCAATTAACATTTAATCGTTAGCTGCAGTTTTTCTAACCACGCATGCATGCAGGTAATTATTTTCAACATTGCATTGCAAAATGTCATTATTTTTTTTAAAACATATAAAAATGCCCTGCAAAGAAATGAAATTAATTCCGTGGTATTATAAATAAAGCGCATAAACATGTAAATTTTCACGTATATAAATTGAATGAAGTTGAAAATTATAATTCTATCTTAATATGAAATCTACATTAAATCTACATTAATTGCATAATTAAAAAATTGATACATATATCAAACGAACATAAATACTCATAATTTGCTCCAAAAGGAGAAAATAAATTTAAAATAATGCAAAAGGGAATTTTTCGCCGTCGGTTTTAATATAAATATTAAGTTTTAAGTTCAAAGCTAACACGGGGCAAAAATATAAAAACATTTTTTATAAAAAGATTTAAATACTTTGTAGATGTATATGTATATAGTGAAGTTGAAACTTGTGTTTGATACGCTTTTGCCTAATTTCAGTGGTTGTCTAGTTAAAAAAGATATATATTCTAATGCTTAATGTTCTAATTTATACCAGAAACAACATCATTGCAGCTCGATGCATATCAATGACATAACATGTCTAAAGCATAATTAGTTAAAAAGCAGAGGACTCTTCATGTGGAACCTAAGTGCAAAATAAGACAAAAAAATATACTGTAGATGATTAAATTATCAAAATGATATATGAAAGATGCATAGAACTTGAATAGGTCTATGGAATTAAAAAGTTTAACTGCATTTATTAATCGTGTCAATTTATTAATCGTATTGCTCGTTGAGTTTGAAAATACAACATTTAATATAAAATGAAAAAAGACGAAAATTGAACGAAAAGGCTAAAAAAAAAGCAGTAATTTAAGAGGTCGCATTATTTCCCCATACTGCATTGCTAGTTTTTGTTTGTGAAATGTGATGTTTTCTCGGTATAAATCATAACAAACATCGCCTCAGAATAAACATTAATTTTATCCAATTACTAGTCATCAGAGCTTTAAAAATGGACGTATGGTGTAAAGGTTTGTATTAAAATAAAACATTTGAAAAATTTGATATACTGATTAAAAGACCATTTTCTGTATATAAAGTGTGTGATAGCCTTTTTTTTAAACTACACGATTCCCTTTGTGTTCAATGGTTTTCATAAAAGATTGATTGGAATGATTATTATCTTAATAAAACAAAAACCATTTCTGTTCAAAAAGAAGGCACTAAGTTCAAAATTTTGCTGCAAGATGTAGAGTATGGGGTTCCGCATTACATCAGAACAAGTATTATGAATCATCTACAATGTATGTATTTCTTCATTGTAATCATCTATATACTTTTTAGATAATCCATCTTCGTATGTCTGAGTGGATAATAGTCGCAATTATATGTTAAAGACTGTATTAGAAAACTTTATATCCTGAGTGATAGTGAAAAACATGCATCAATTATATTTTCTTCCAGGTTAACGGCTTTTCTTTAACTTTGGTTAAATAAAGCAGTTAGATGTACTAAAACGGTTTATTTTTAATTACACATCAATTTAATATTAAATATTTGAAATATATGCTGACATCAGAAAATCTAGTGGTCTCGACCTGTTTAAATTTAATGAATTTCATATACAGTTAAAACGAATTACGGATATAGCGAAGAAATCTCATCCCAGTGACTTCGTTAAAACAGAGTTTTGCTGTAGGATATCTGTGCTATATTTGGTTCAAAAATCAAGGAAAAGTATGTTAATTAATCACTTAATGTATACCTGTTGCCACTACGATTACTATATCAAATGGATGGCTCTGCATATATACATGACATCTTTCTGTATGTTTATTTTGCAATCCATTGCATGACTTTAAAAAAAAAACTTTGAAAACTGCTCTTAAACTCCGGTACCTCAGAAAATTATCTTTTCGGAATTACAGCGTAAGAATTTTGTGTAGAAAAAAATATTTTCTTACTCATGCAAAAGAATCTATTTTTGATTGAACTAATTTCATAATGCAAAATGCAAATGTGTTCCTTTTACTGCCATTCCCCACGATAAATTAAAGTCCAGAATTTTTTAAATTGTTGAAGCTGCTTTTTCATGAAAATGGAATCGGTCATTTGCAAAATTATTTTGTTTTTCAAAATTTTGATTGATTCTGATCAGGTCCTCCACTAATCCTTTCCCATGAATAACAATTGCACCCCGTAATTTACACAAGAATCTTACTTATCTATTTCATATTTAGATATTTTAATAGAAAAAGATTATAATGGTAATTTAACAACAAAGCTTTGTGATAAACGAGTTGAATTTAACTTTTCAATAGTCAACTTCCCTTTCTTATATAGCAATATACTTTTATTTTTATGACAAGGAGCACACGGCGGGTGTTACTGTTTATTAGCGGATGCTAGTTCCCAATGGTGCCTGATCCCATTTTATTAAATAATGTAGGAAGTTTTCTTTTTCATTATAATTTTCATGATCATTTGATTAATGATGTTTCAAAACAACGTCGATTTGAGAATACAAAATACTCTTGATTTCTTTCAAATCAATTTTGAATAAAGGAACAGTATTATAATAATCAAAAACAGAATATCAAACATGAATGGACCATAATTAAAATGTCTCAATAGAGGAATGATTTTAAAGTCTTTGAAATTTTTATCTTTCCTTTTTGAACTGAGAAAAGATGATAGCTATTTTTAAACAAAAAAAATATATGCCTTAAATTAGAAGTGTCAATATACCCACAAGACTGATGAATAAATGCAACATAAAATAAATAATATTTGCATTTTGGCGAGCGTGTTATTTGCAACTAAGTGAGCTTGGTATTTTCTTTTTGTCACAATGATAAGACTTTTTTTACAGTTTTCATTTTCTCTAAAACAAAAATATGTTGATTTATCTTAATTAATAAATTGCAGTGTTATTTATGAAATGATAGGGCCAGTAACTTTTGACATATTTTTTGAAGAAGGGACAAAATTGCTTAAAGCTGAGGGGATTTCCACACTTTAAAACATATTGTAATTACATGTAGTCATCAAATTGTTAAAAAGAAAAACAAGTGTATTTTTATCGAAATCCAGGCTTTTATAATTTATTTACTCTCAGGGCAAACTTTTAATTCAGACTCTCTAGTCCTAAAGAATAAGAACACAATACTATTTCAAACAAGTAATGTAAGCCTTTTTGTCATCAAAATGATTTCATAGACCATCAATCAAGCAATATTGAATTTTCCTTTTTAAGATCGATAAGAATGTAAAACAAAGAGTATCCGACAAGTAAGGGAGGTCAACACGTTTACTATTACACAATTAGTTTGATAAATTTATTTTTGTTTTATCCAGTTTACCTTTTTGTCAATCCGTGATGTTTTTCTTTAGTATCAACAGGGATGGATGAAACTCTGGAAATTGTATTTAACACAACATAGATTTTGTTTTGGTTATTTTATAACAACTAATTTTTTATACAGGTTTTTAGTGCAATGCTTCATTTCTTCACTGACCAAAAAATAATTTTGATTCAGCTTCTAGGAGAAAATACCAAAAGGATTGATTCCTTGATTTAAATTCCTGAATTATAATTTATTTTCGTCTTGAAACGTTAACATTTAACGAATGTTTGTCACAAAATACACGAAGTAAAGAATGTACTTAAAATATTTAGATGCTTACATTTCATCTAATTGGGTTAAATTTTGATCAAACTGCTAAAAGGGATAAAACCACAGTAGTTTTATTATCGTATTAAATTTCAATCTATCCAAATTTGAATTTATGAAGGTTTATCTTTCACTTGAATATAATCACCTGGACACGAAACATGCGGTCAAAGTGTTGTCTTATAAAATGGTACATCAGAATAAATGGTGCATTATTTCTATTCTAACAAACAACAAATTAATTCATTAAGTGTGCATTTAAGCAATGGGCAGCAGAGAGCTGTGGCATTGAGTCACATGGAAAGACTTGGAAAGTCCATAACCATAAATATTAAAATTCATAATAGTACTTTATTAATTAACCACTTTTAGTACTAGTGTGGTGAAGTAATTTTCCACGCATAATTATCTTACATGTTTCGATTTTTAATGGTTATTTATGCCACCAACGCCAAAACAAAAAGGTTAATGATAAATTCATCCTGACAACCATCAAATATTTCTTTTATGAATGTTAACATTTGTGCTGTATTTCAATGAGTATTTATATGAGAAATCTCGTCACCAAACCTCCACATTAAATTCAATGCCAAACATAAATACTGTTATACTCTCTCTCTCTCTCTCTCTCTCTGACTTCCCTAACAAAATACTATAGTAAACTACAGTTAACTATAGTTTACTATAGTTAACTATAGTACGAAAGTTAAAACTTTGGAACTTTGATTTACTAAAGTGAACACTTTGGAACTTTGATTTACTATAAAGAAAACTTTGGAACTTTGATTTACTTTGGTGAAAACTTTAGAACTTTGATTTACTATTAATAGTAAAAACTTTTGAACTTTGATTTACTATGATGAAAACTTTGGAACTTAGATTAATTGTAGTAAACTATAGTTTACTGTAGTATTTTTTGTTAGGGTTGGCCTTTTCATATTAAAATTCTAATGCTATAAATGCTTTATTCAGCATACAAACCAAAGTTACATAAAGATAAGTAAGTTATGTTATTTTGAATCAATGTTTTTTTCCTCTGCAAATAATTTAATTCTGGATGAAACGCTGTATTTTATTGGATAAAAAATTTACTTTATATCGTATAAAATGGGTTGCCTACGTCACAATGACTTGCGTCAAAAACATCAATCTACCTGACGTTACATTCAAATTTTGTACAAATTGAAGTCCTTTTGTTAGAACAATGATCTTTTTTCTTACATCAAATGAATGAAATTAAATTATAAGGAATGAATGCAACAGCTACCCATTTTATACGGTATAAACTGGGTCGGAACAGTATGCTTTTTGGGAGTTGAACTATGTTCAATCTCCCATGGTCATCACGTATTTAACATGCGCAGTAATTTGTGTTGATTATATAGAGCCGAAAGCGAGGCTACTGTGTCGGCTGATTTACTCCGATGATATTCAACAGAAAACATAAATGGGGAACATAAACATCCGCCACAAATAGTTCGTCATTTTCTCCTGAATTGATCTAATTTTCATAATTTGAAATGTAAGTAAATGTAATAATGATAAAGTAATCTTATTTTGAATATTAGATTTCGTTCAAAGTAAAACTAAATTATAAAGAACCTCAAAAGTGTTTCGTAATGGAACTCATTTTTTTGTGTGGCGTCATACACTGAAAAAGATGCGATCGACAACTCTACATACTAACGGCAAGCGGTAAAGCGTGTCGTCCCGACGGTCCCGGATTTTTAGCAATTTCTTGTTTACCGGTGCACAGAATTTATTTAAACTTTTCGTGAACATTTTCTTGGTTTAAATGAATTCATTAATGCATAAAAACTTTAGGAAACATGCGTATTTATTACTAAATCAGCAGTATCACCTGCCAAAAGCGGTAAATCTAGTACTCTGTTATAAATGTTAAAACCAAAAAACGGACACTGATGTTTTTGTAAAATCATTTCGTAAAAACAACAAAATGAAGTCTTTTTTTAATAAAAGGAAAACCTCATTTACATACCAGATAACTCGTACGTACACAAACTCTCACATATAACACCGTTTTTATGTTTGGTCATTAAATATTTGTTTTAAACTTGGTATTGCTTTTTTCATCACAATATTAAAAAAGATTAAGTTCTGACGTACTCCATGTATAATGTTCATGTAATTGAAATACATTTATATTCACAGAGAAGTTTTATATAACAAACCTGTAAGCTCTTAAAAGATTGCTGTGTTAAAATCCACATTTTATGAACATTGATATTATTCCTGCGAAACTGAAATTTTCATAACACTTGGGTAAAGGTGCCAAGGAAAAATATCTTACAAATTTGAAGACTGTGAGCAGTGAATTATATAAATGATCAACCGCCTCTTATATGAATTTAATGGCAGTGTCCATGTTTGCAATGGGAAACCCAAAATATGTGTAGGATGGAAAAGTAATAGAAGGTGCACAACGGCAATATGTAATAAAGATTCTATGAAAATTTCGTTCAGTGGTGTAAGAGGAGTTGCGGATAAGAGATGGGTATACCTAAAGTGTAACAAACAGATAGACGGAAATCCAGATTAATAAATACCCTCCCGCTTTTCAAGCAGGGGGTATAAAAAAGGACTAATATAGGCAGGCAACAATATGGCCCCTGCATTTTTTTGCCATTCAATGTCTCAGAATGTCTTTCTCAAGATTTTTGCAACCCAAAAATCTGAAACAGTTGTCTGTATTTGAAATAATAATATTGTTCACCTACTTAACTTCCCGATCAAAGATTTTATTTAACACCACGTTCAACTCCCATGAGTGCTTTCAGTACTTTGATTTATAAACCGCGTCGCGGTTTATAAAGCGTAAACTGCCCCAACCCAGTTTATACCGTATAAAATGGGTAGCTACTAAATTCATTCCTTAAATACAAATTAATGTACAAAATTTAGGGAATAAGATTCTTGTAATGAAATCACACAGCAAATCGAGTTTTAAACCAGGAGCATGGCAAAAGAAAGACCTTTAAAACATCAGATAACGTGTCATAGAGGAGTGACCATTTTTGGTCAAACATGGAAGTTCGCTAGTTTGCGAGTTGTGAGGAAGATTTAAAAGATAAAGGAAGAACTCTGAGAATACAAAACGATGAACAAGGATAGCTGTTTACATTTTTGGGAATATTTTGCACATACAATTTCTTGGTTGAATTCTACTTTTCCACTCTGCGTGCAGAGTTTTGACGCTGTTTATGGAGACGAAAGAAAATAGAGACAAACATGTCATATGTATGATTGTGTTGATAAATTATCGAAGAAGACAAACGTATTAACATTTTGTCAGTGCATTTCCTCTGCAAGTGTAAATGAGTGCAATTCTGGGGGATGGGGTACTCTGTGTTATTCGGAGCTAGTTAGATACCTTGTGCTATTATTATGTTATGGGTTAAAATTTCTTACCGAAACAAGTGCCTGTGAGCAACATCCAATAACATTTGAAACATTTACATTCAACTTATTTATGGTTAACAACAACAACACATCAATATTTCTGTAAACATTGGGAAGATATACATTGTACTAATAATTTTGTGAAATTTAATAATTAATAATATAATAAATATGGACTCAAGGCACGGTCAATATGCATTTATAATGACCCAGGATGACGGATATTGATCTCATATACATGTATCTTTGGTCATTCTCTGTCATCCTGGGTCGATAAATGCATATTGACCTACACTGAGTCACTCTTAGTCTATATTTGCACAATACATATGTAACATTATACATTTATTGACTGAGTTCGAGGGCAACATGCGTTCTGTCGGACCCAAGAACCAAACTGTCTGCCTGAGGCCGTTAGGCCAAAGGCAGACAGTTTGGTTCGAGGGTCCGACAAAACGTATTTTGCCCGAGAACTCTGTCAATAAATGTTTTGCTATACCTTTCATTTTTTTTTTTATTATTTTGACATAGATGTATTTTGTACTGTAACACGTGGTGTAACATCAGGTCTGTCACTGTTTAACACTAACCCCCCGTTCACACATAGACGCCGCTTCTACTACGATCAAAGTGTGGTCAAAAGCGTGGCCGATCGTGACAAATCGCAGGAGGAACGTCGTGGGGTCGTCATAAGCGTAGTATGATCGCAGTAGAGTCTTCATGATCGGAGAGCTCTACGTTCTCACCACGCTTATTTTGAACATGTTCAAAACAAGCGTAGCGGGATCGTGGCCAACAAGAATCGGGGTGGAGTCGTAAAAAGGGCGTAGTAGAAGCGTACAAGCAGTGCGGAAGCATCGTAGAGAGATCTTCATGATCGTAGTAAAAGCGCTGTGAGAGCGTAGGAACTCACCAAGCACGCTCATACAACGCTCCCTCTACGTTCGTACTACGTTCTCACTACGATCTCTCTACGTGCCTGAAGATCCTACGAAGACCTACAATGAACTTACGCCGATCATATCACGACCTATCAGACAAGAGTTTGTTCTTATACCGCTGATATTTGACCAATCATCATCTGTTAACAGCATGTAAAGGGTGACACTATACTTGATGATCATTTACAATTGAGCATTTTCACATCTTGTTACAGTTATAATAATTGAAAATGCCCTAAACCATGTGGTAAAGGCCGGAAAAAAAAACTGCGGTCGCAAAATATGTATCATCGCTAAAATTTTACTACAAAAATCTGCAGTTTCAAGATATATTTACATCATCACCAAAATCTTACTAGAAGCGTAATGCAATCGTAATATGATCGGCACCACCGTAGCGACATCGCGGTACAGTCATCTAGGTCTGTGTAGCGTCGTAGTATGGTCTTTAATGTCGTTGTGGCAACGTAGCGTAATCGCACTAAACACGGCTGCTTGTCGGCAACGGTCAGCGTAACATCGTAGTAGAAGCTTGTTAGCAGCGCGTTTGACGTAGAGACATCGTAGTACGGTCGTAACGAAGACCATAATTGCAAAATTGCTCTATTTTGACGCCGATCGGCTGCGATCTGCCCCGATCCAAAAAATTTTCAGATCGTGGCTTGATCGGGATGATCGCCGTAGAGTCGCAGCTCTGTGTGAACGGGGGGTAACGAATGAAATTGAGATAAAGCTCCGCCCTTTGATATTGAGATTGATCAAGATTCTTTATCATCACCATTTACAAATCTCATGAAAGAGTAAATTGATGATTATGGAATTGATAAAAAATCTTGCACTAAGTAGGAAGTTCATTTAGTTCAAAATTTCCTGAAATATTCTTTGACATATTGGTGGTGTGCAATCTTCGATTCAGCGTAATGTTTTGTTTACCTCAATTCCTTCTTGCATACCTTACGGTCAGACAATGAGTTATATTGTTTAATTTCTTCTTTTTCAACTTCTGTTCATTATATGCATTCACGTCTAAAATGTAATTACGTATTACGAGAAAACTTGTTTACAAACAGGTGACGAGGAATACATAATTAGTTGTAATATATAACTATTGTTATATATTTTATCCAAATATAAGAGGCTAATAATTGGTTATTAGATGGATGTTGTTTATATGTATTAATGTTCAAAACAATATTTACGCTATGCTTTTCTTTCCTAATGGAATTCTCCCATATCTGATGGAATTTGCTCGGTTACTTGTTTCCTATGACTTCGTGTAACAAAATATTTTTTTTCGGCTGGAAAGATTTATGTGGATTAAATTTAAGAAATATACACTTTATCTTATTGTTGTTAATCATTGTTTTGGGGGTCTGAATCAAACTTTAACAATGCATAGCTATGCGTTGCACATGTATCAATTGGAACACAAAGAAGGTACAATATGCTTGCAAGAAATATGCCAGTTTTATTTGGGAATCAAGACTAATGTTATTAAAAGCAAAAAAAAATATCAATCTCCTTAGACCTGTGATATTAATAGTTTCTTTCTCTACATTTTCAGTCAACGTGTAATAGTGTGCTGTGATTAAGGCATCTAGTTTTTTTGCAGTGTGCATAATGATGATAAGAAAGTATCATAATTATATATAAGTTATATTTTTGCATCGCAGCAGTTCAAACAAAACCCATCATGTATAAAATTCGACACTCAATCAAATGAAACTAGTTTGAAAAATAATTCAGATATCCTATAAAAATTAATCTCTTCAATCATGTTACAAGTGTGTTAATCAGTTTATGTATATAAGGCGTGGATTTCTTTGATTCTTCATTTTAACTCAATAATGCAAAACATCATCATTTCAATGATGCTGTAATAATTGAATTTCCCTTAGTTTCAAATCCATTAAACAAAAAGTTTCATATCCAGCTCGGGATACAATATAATCAGATATTTATTTTATTCATGGATATATGGGATTTTTTTTCTTTTCGAAAATATATGTTTTTCATATCAGTGAAAAAGCATTGTCTTGCAAGCTAAAAGATGAGAAATCGGAATTTGGATACGTCCTGGACATAAAGCAAACAATTAAAAAATAATAATAATACGTTCAAACGTTATGAAGTGTTAATCTGGAGAGTACGAAAGGTAAGTGTAAAAATGTATAAGGTCAAGTTAAACAGTGATGTATCCATTATTAACATATCTGTTGCATGCATTAATAAATTTGAAAAAATAGCATATATATAGCTTTGACAGATTTTCCCACGCAGGGCAAAGGAATCTAGTGAGTCATGTTCATTTCAAAAACAAATTTAAATCTACCTACTATAGTAATTAACTTTTTTCTATCTTAAACATGATATCTTTCAAGCACTGACTGGTACATAATTATGCTTTAACTTTAAAAATAAAAGTGGATTATATTCAAGGTCAAGGTTGTAATGAGTATGTTCTAAAATTAACATAAAATTAAATATGTTGAGTTCATTACATGTAAATAATAGCGGAGATATAAATGTATATTATCAAGCATATTTGAAGTATATTTTAAAAAAATAATGCGTTTATTAAAAGCTTTCTCGACACAATACAGGTGTGATGATTTTCCCCCAATGCATGAAAAACTACTCCACCCTATATCCAACAAATAATTAATATAAACTTAAACAGGTGTTCAAATCACTCTATGACTAATCAATCGATAGAAATTATTCCCAATTCACTCATTCGTACAAAACCACATAAACCATGAAATCGTTATCTGCTTTCGTTTTGTGGTTAATGAATATAAATCAAAAAGACACTTGATTAGCACCTCCTCATTGTCACAGGTTTGTGTAATTGGTAAAATATAAACACCATTGGCATGGTAGTTGTGTCAGAGTGGTATCCAATGACTTTCAATTACTAAATAATTAATTAACGGAGCATTGATATCATTTAGAAAAAGGTTCTGAAATTTGAATTGTTGTGTCTCCTGCAAAGCAGACACCAAGGGCTGACTCTATTAGGCGTTTGTCTGTCCGTCATTCGATCCACTGCCACACCTTATAACTTGAGAAGTTTTAGAGGTAGGGACTAGATATTTGGCTCACTTGAAGGAATGTCTTTTGGTAAAATACTTTTTACAATAATTGCTCGTATAATATTCGATGCAAAGACAAAATACCATTAGTTTAATGTATGTATTTACAAGTGCTATTGCTGGCGACGTACGGGTACCTTAAATTGCTCTACCTATAGATTTCTGAATGGCTTTGAGAGGAATAATGCGTAAATGTACATGATGATTACTTAATCCTAACATTCAGGGTTAGCATTTACTGAATGTTCTGAACGTTGGCATTCAGTAAACAGTCAGCTGACAGAAACAGAGACACCTTTAGAGGGAATATACGAAGGATTGCAAACAAATAGTTAACACAACGGTTAGCTACAAGAAACATATGGAAATAATGAAATGTATTTAAGATGAATAGTCCATAAAACAATACCAAATATGAGCAGAACAAACAAGGACCCCCATAACATGAAAAGTGGGATCAGGCCTGGAGGCCATAAAACTTAGACGAGCTCACTTTTGATCGAAGTCTCACTTCTCCGCTATATATTCCTTTGGTAAAAGTGAGACTGAGATCAAAAGTGAGCTCGTCTAAGTTTTATGGCCCCTGGGCCAGGTGCCATTGAGGAGTGAGCATCCGACCGGTCACACCCGCTCTGTGCTCCTTGTCATGATCGGGTTATAATGGAAAATCCGTCGTCAATATAGTGTATAAATAATGAACCAACAGTTGATATTAAAAATTTCAGTGAGCATTTGACTCAATGATAAATTGTATTTGCTGACAAGGTCATTGTATCGACTCTTAACGAGACTGCAAATATCCTTGTTTCATCAACTTCTTTGACAATAATTTTGCTCATTTTAAAAATTGAACATACGTAGAGCATGCTCTTGCGTATCGAATTTACTGAAAGATATATTCTCCATATGCAGGCGATAAAGGTATATTGCTGCATAAAAAAAAGGAATTTGAAAATAGAAATACATAATTTAGCATCTATAAATAAAACTTCTCTTGGATGCATTCCAGAATAAAAAAAATTTCTTCTTTTTATTTGATGTTATTTTGTAATAAGCATAAATAAATATACATGTAGTTACTGAATTAAGATGTCTCAATAGTTCCGTATTCTTTATCAACTTCCCTGTTAGAGAATAAGACTTAGGCTAACTAAATCGCTCTCATCAGCAATTAGTCATTAGCCCACTTCTGAAATATTCAAATATCTCGCCCCCAAAATGTCAACTTCCGTCAATAGCTGATTTATGATTCATTGATAAATCTGTGAATTATCATAAATCATACTAATTATATTTAGTAAGCAATTTTATGTTCTCAGTAAAAGATGATGAATTCTATCCCTTTAAAGCGAACGAAAATTTCTATTGAAATGATATTGTCTTATAATCATACCTATAAAGAAGTATATTATCTCGATAAACTGCAAATCATCAACTGAACGATATCCATGAATTACTCTTAGAAATCATTAATAATCTTGGGTCTTTCTGCTTACTAAAATTCGATACTTCGATAAATTTTATGATTAATGCATTGACATGCATCATGTAAATGAATGATATTTTTTAATGAAAAATGAATATGCGCTACACCAGCATAAAACGTCCGTAAAAAATATAATATAAAGAAATGTTTATACTGAAGTTCATATTAGTTTAAAGTGAGTGTCAAAACAAAGTAAAAATAAATTTAAAATGTTTTCAATAAAAATATTTACAGTAAATTGAAAACTGTGTTGCATTTCATGTTAATTATTAAATCATTTATAATTAAAAAAAATATTGAGAATTTTCTATTATTTTTCTCGGTTTTTCGGTTTGATAGTTTTAAAAGCGGTTAACCAAAAGGGGTTAAAATTAAACGTAAGGTAATATTCAGATAATTCAGCTTCCTTATAGTTTTATTACTCTTTCCTGTTTGATTGTTGATCTTATTGTTCAATATATGTCCTCCCTAATCAAATGGCAATGTTACAATTTATTTCGTAATATTTGCAAATGTCAAATTGTTAATTTTACAGTGATTTATTTTTCACTGATGCCAAGATGAATATTAATTTGTTAGCCAGGTTTCCATCATATTTTAGCACCAAACTCTGGTCCCGTATTCTTTATAAAGAAAAAACTTCATCCTTTAAATTCTTAATTATACGTAGCATTTTATCATTCTTAAATTGACTGCAATTAAAAAGTTAGTAGATTGCTCACAACTTCCGATGATTTATTTGTAACACGAAATATTTTAACTCAATCTGCTCAACAATTCACTAATTCTACTTCATTCATGACAATTCAAAGTGGTTGTAAGCGGTCGATCAGGGATACTTTTTATCCATGGCACCTAATTCCATTTCGGGAGTTTTTAGAGGTCTACGTTTACTCTGCTCCAAAGGATCGTTTCAATGAACTCGTAAGCTTAATTATTGTTCGCTATCTACATATTTCATTTCAATTGCTTTTCATTATGTACAAAGTGTGCGGCTATTGGATGTAACATATCTTTGATCAGAAGACTTGAGGAAACCGTTATGTTTGAAGCAATGACTTTAACTGGCTGGTTAATAAATACAATTTATGCTTTGTTATTTTGGAACAGAAATATGTAATGAAATTGGTAGCTAAGCCAATAAGATGACAACGTATTTTTTAGACTACATACAGATATTAATCAGACCACCAAAGTTGAAATATATATATGTACTACAAAATGTGTGTTAATTGGGTCATATGCAAAAAATGCTTGCATATATTCACTGCTGATAAATCATTTTACAATGTAATATTAAGGTAAGTCACTCGTCAGCTTTTTAGAAAAGTTCACGCAGAAGTTTTTACTTCAAAACTACTTATTAAAATTCAATTTTTATAACATATTTAAATTCAACAATGTAAATTTTTTAACATTCAATGAAAAAACTGCTCAAAAATCTACAAAGAGGCAAGATTTATGAGGGACTATTTCTTTTGGTGGAAAGATATTTAGCAGAAAATTCTGCAAATCTGCACATTTACAAAATTTAATGTAATGGAAATTTAGCCTCACATACTTTTACTCGGAGAATATTTTCCGTTTTGATATTGCTAAAAATATTTAATATAGGTCTTAATTTATATTTTTAGACAAAGTTTTACACCTTCCCTCAACAAACTTTTCCAAAAGAATGAAAATATATTAAAGAAGTCAAGATCAAATTTACACCATTTTTTGCCTGAAAATCACATATTTTGACAAATATTTCAAAATTAACATCACTGACCCCACCTTTTTCTTTCATTATTTTAAACTACTCGATACTTGTGACTGATCAGCGCTTAAGTCGTAAAAAGTTTGATATAAGAAAATTTTTTATTGCCTAATAAGTTTTTTAATGCCCCAAATATGTTATTTTTAGTGCAAAAAGGTCACACAATAATTTACGCTTATTAATTTGCAAGATTTGTTTAATGATAAATATTTTTCAAACTATTTTACGTAAAATAAGATAATATTTATTGCCATGCTTACATCTGATCAAATATAATAAGGGTTAAAGTAATTAACCAAAGAGATGAAATTTAAGTGCAAAAAGGTCAACTTAAATGTACCGTAGATCAATAGGATGCATACCGACCCCTAATTTCTTTGCGATTCTGAGTTACACTTTATGAGTACTTATCCAAAATGTACTTCTCAAAAAATCCTTGATTTAACAAATTTCAGGAGTGACTTACCTTAAACATCAGCAATATTAAGCAGGTCGGTGGTGACATGAATATCGTTCTTTCCTGCTAATGACCTTGATCAAACAATTAAACATCCTAAAGTTTATCAACAGCCCCTGATGCAAAAAAGTGTTTTTTAACATAATTGTTAATTTGTCAATATTGACATTTGGAAGAATTTTTTCGGAACCTTTCTCTTGGAAATTAAGTTCCCATTTAAAGGAGTTTGAAGTAGATGTACATATGACTTTTTAAGGGTATATCAAATGAAAACCTGACTTTGTTTATGAAACAGAATTTTAATATCAAACATATCATAAAACAGATTTATAAATGATATTTTCTTTACACATGTTATTCATTCTCCACTTTTCAGGTTGAGTGATTTTAACCAATCAAATGATTCCACATTAATGCTTCCAGATGCGGTTGTAGCAGAGATATTACCACCCCCTTCACCAAGGGAACCTACAAAATAAAAGTTTGTTTTTTTTTTTAAATTCACTGAAAATTTTCAAATATATTTAAAACGTTGAGTTCTACTCTTGTTTGTTATTATGTACTTCAAAAAAATGGCAAAGGAAAAAAGTACAAAGAAAATTTTGAGCTTTCTCGTTTCTTTTCGTTTTAAAACGAAAGGTTGCAAATTGAAATAACTTCAAACTAGAGTTGAAAAGTTTCTTTCCTTACCTTTAAATGATCTAGGGTCATCTTCAGAAAATTTTAGTTCATTAAATGAGAGAGAAGTATCGTAGGTGACCTTTGACCCATTAAGATCAAAAGAAGCGTTGACTTCTCCTTGAACTTTCAGTGCTATGTTTCCTGCAATAAAAGAATTAACCTTGCCAGCACCAACTTCTATAGTTCCCCTTTTTCCTACATTTCCATTGTCTATTTGCATGACCTGTGTATTTAAATTGACAATTATTATATGTGGGTGAATTTTATAGGGTAATGTTAACTGAAAAAGAAATTTAATATCATGTTGATTTCAATGGTTGTAAAATGTGATGATTTTTATGCGCTGATAAAAGATACTCCAAAACAAATTTCTTTGATAAAAGTGTACTTTAAAACGTGAACTGAATGTTCTGGGTCTATAAGTTTTAGGAGTAAGAATGTTAGTAAACTATTAAAAATGATACTTTATATTTAGAGATTATAGCCCGACTATTTCATATATAATGATTTTATATGATGATTTTTATATGCATCTCATTTTTAATAAAAGTTCCTAATTGGGGTTTTAATTTGAACTTTGAAAAAATGTGTATATCGATGACGTTTTATCTTTTTACAATATTTAATTTCATCCAAATGTCATCACCTAGTATTTCAGGGAACTCAGAATGAAAAAAAATACCATAAATGCTATGTCATCTGTTTCATATTTGGATGCCTTATTATCTGTAGACATTTAAAGTATGTAAAAAAAGCTTCTGCATTGTTTGTTTTCTTTATTTATTTACTCTCAGACCATATACAATGGTGTATGAGGTACAGGAACATATTTACATATATACAAAATACAAATTCAGGCATGGAAGAGTAGTGTCAATTAAAAAATGTTACTGAAAGCAGGCCAATGTCTTTTTAGCAAAACAAAGACAGCTTTAACAGTGAGTCCACTTTTGTGATGGACATAATTTTCTTAAACTTATAAGTATATATACATGTGAACAATACATGTACTTCTTATCAGTGAGTTTTACACGTAATGACGAAAACTGCCCCTAACTGTTCCTAAAGCAAAAACATCACAATTTGATGTTTTTGTTTTCAAATTTATTGATACACAAGAGCATGTTTTGGGTATTTTTGAACAACTTTGATGTTGATAGAGGCTTTGGTAGATTCGGTAAGATTACATTTTTGAAAATTTTAAGAATCTCATTTCAAGTACTATGAATTTTGCAAATTATGGTATATATAATATGACCTCTTGCTTTGCAAATTCATCCTAGCATTGTTTTTTTTCTCACTGACTGTTTTTAGTGTTTTATACCAATTATTAAGTCAACTTTTTCATAGATTTTGACGTCGGATTACTCTGGGTTTACCTGATCCATGCAGAATTAAGGACAGAAGGCTCACAGCGAATGAAGTCTTTCGAAAGGGCAAGGTTACTCTTCCTCGGCACACGATTAAGTTTTCTAGAGGGCCTTACTTTATGCTTTGATTTCAAATACGTATTGTTGTAAGGGTTTACGATCGTAAGATCGATTACTGTTCGTTTCCTTCACATTTTTCATTATTGATGGAGAATAATTATGATAGCCTAAGAACTTGGTGAACCATAAAGAGTAAGAAACAGGTAGAAACTTTTTCTATAGGTTTATAAATATGTGAAGCTGTGTTTTTCGCAGGCACTTGACGTTAATTATTTTTCTTTTAATAAAAAAAAATATATCCCTAATATTACGCAAGGGGTATATTTCTCTATTAAAAGAAAAATAAGTAACGTCAAGTGCCTGTGGTGTTTTTTGTATAAAACTTTGTTCCCTTTCACGTATTTGACTATATCATAAAAGAAACTAATATGCGAAAAGGGGAAGTCTTCTCAACAGTTTTATTTTTATTGGAAAAGATATTCATTTTAAAGAAGAAAAGGCAAATATAGATATCCATCTTTTTATCATTCAAAGCTATTCTTTGTGGAAATGAATTACCATGCAAATTTTCGCTTTATTTGTGCATTTGTGCATATATACTCATAAATTCAAAAAGCAGATGGCTTTAAAAAAAGTCTATTAATATATGTGAATTGAAAACCTAACTGTTGCACATTGTATAAAGAATTTAATTGCAAACTGTTTAGTCTTAAAGAATTTGATTTTGACTAGCATTTCATATCTAATGAATACAGAGTCAATGTTCCAAACAAAAAAACTAAAACGGAAAATAAAAAAAAGAGAAAGGGGACTAAAGGTTCATCCCTAATAGGGAGTTTTTGGGATATACCATAATAATCAGTGGATTACGTCTTTTAAGGTGGAGAAATTTCCCAGACCCTGGGACAATCATCAAATATAAAACACATTAAACATTTTTTTCTATTATGCTATTTTTTTGTATGTCTTCTTATTTTGGAAATACATTGTATCATGTTATTTTCATTCTTTTGGTCTTTGTTTTGAACTTTGTGTAGCTAGAAATTTTCTTATGCTCTTAGCTCTTACAGATAATTTGAATTAAAAAAAAGATATCAGACTGACCTAATTCTTTGCAGAATGAATTGTCATTCTTTAAGCTGACCCATTTAAAAAAAAAAAACATGAATAAAGGACAAAAATATCCAATACTAGATCGTATGATAATGAAGCCAGAAAAATTATAATACAGGTGTTAAAAGAGGTCCTCCCTGGCACAGACCGTCATCAGTCAAAATCTATTCAACAAAAACTGCTGACAAAATACATGACAAAGTTAATCCTGAACATGTTACCTATCACTAAGAATGATGGATTTTCTGTATGAAGAAACATCTTTCATTTTTTCATCTTTCTAGGTAAAATTACACTAAGTTTCCCACACTTAAAATAAATACAGATTTAGAAACTTACCTTATTACTCACTTGTACTGAAGTACAAGTTGGGGAACAAATATGCATGTGTTAAAGAAGCATACAAAATCTGAGGTTAATGACCAGCATATTTAATGATATTGCAGACAAATCAACAAAGATGAAAGATTTATCTACCTTTAACCCTGTGTTATTTTGATAAAAGTTAATACATGTAATAGGTAATTTTCATTTCAAGATAAGGAATAAAAATTTCATTAATCTGCTTCTGATCTCCTCAGGATTATTTTTAAAAATTATCTGTTTGTTTGCATTTATTTTGATTTTTTTAATAATATATACAAATGAATCTGCTTTTTAAGTTTATATCCATATATTTCCTGATCATGACAAGGAGCACACAGCAGGGCATTAGCAGTTTAACAAGTTCTTCAACTTTGAACGATTCAAATTACTTAATTGAGTAACTAATTAATATATGTACCGGTACATTTAGCACTAACTGCGATACATACATCAGTAGTATAATTTATCTGCTTACATAGTTAAATGAACACAATAACATATAAATGGTTTTTGGAGAAAAATATTCCTAGGTAAAAGAAGGTTGCAAACTTGCATATATTTCTCATATAAGGAAAAAAAGTTGATGCACATCATTAACCAAAAGAAATATGACCTTCAGTTCAGACAAACCTTTATTTGTTGTCATGGCTATGTTTTCTGGCTTTGTTATGTACAGATCTGAGTTTCCTTCATTGACAGTGCCATTAAAGTCTCCCTCTAAGCCATCTTTAAAATAAAAAAAAATCTTATTATTAATAACTCACACAGTCCACAGTTTTGAAAATTATCTGTTTAACACAAAAATCAAATCTTCCATAATGCTGAGTGTACTCCATGAAATCATCCAAGAAAAGCCTAACTAAGTGTTTTAACAATGACTTTGTTTTCAACCTAAGTGACTATATAATCACAGCATGCAGTTATTGTGTTTCTGGCTCCACACAATTGCCTGAGACCATGAACAAACTTGTATCCAAACCATCTCAAGAGGATTGCATAGTTATATCTTTAATAATATTAAGAATATTTTAAAAATATCCACTTTTTTTTCTATTTACATGATTTTCCCATCTTTCAAAAAGGAGTGGCTCTACATTTGAACAAATTTAAATCCCCTTCTACAAGCAATATTTTGTGCTAAGTTTGGTTGAAATAGTCAAATGGTTCTCAAGAACAAGTCAATCAGTGAAAAGTTAATACATGTACACAGACTGACAGCTAGACAGATTTACAATTCAATCAGAAAAGCTCACTTGAGCCTTTAGTCTTTTTAATATTGATTGAGTCTTGTACATATACCTTCAATGAATTATCAGATTGTTAAAGCTATAAAAATTACAGGTACTGATTTTGAATATTTACCAATTTTAAGATCTCCAGAATTGACCTTGACCTCAGTTTTCCCATGACAGTTACTAAGGCTGATATTTCCAGTGTTGCTATGGAAACTATTGTTTTCCCCGTACACTGAGGTTGCAGAGATGCCTCCATTTTCTGTTTGACACTGAATTGTTAATCCCAGTAATCTCTCTGTGGTAATATTCTGAAGTAAAAAAAGTACAACAGTATTGAGGTTCATCTATACTCTGACGAGAGAGATAACTCTTTAAAATGACATGAATGTCAACAATTCCTTTACAAATTTGTCAAGTTGAAGTATCCTTTTTGTCCAGTTTTACCCTACAGGCAATGCTATAGTTGTTTGTATTTAACTTAACAAATACATTTCTCTTGGGAAAACATAAGAACTAATGAAACATTTTATATGAGAAAGATAGGGTTTATGATCCTTAAGCTTTTGGTACTACCAAAACACTGTTGTATTACCAATTTCTGCAAAAACAATGGCTCCCATGAACTTAAAAATTTAAACTTATTTACGCATTTGAACATTCATCTAAATGGGACTTTATATAGAAATAATTATGAGATCACTGTGTTACATTCAGGTACCATTTTTCAAATCATTTATCATGTGATTATCTATAAACATGATAAATAACCTGAAAGTGATGTAAAACAAAGTGTTGTGCCGTTTGTTTGATGACCTACCCCTTGTCCTTTTAGGATGATCTTGGAATTCCCCTGTAGGAGTTTCTCACTTGTAACATCACAATCTGTACCCTGTACTTCTACAGTACCACACTAAAACATCAAGTGTTCATCTTCATAATCTAACAATAACAACTGAATCAATTTATAGTTCAAGGACATTATAGTAACACAATTTTTTCTCAATGAGAGAAGCAAGCCCTAATAATTTAATAAATTATATTAAATGAAATTGACCAGGGATCCCACAGCAACATGTTGACCCACAACCCTTTGCATTGCTAGGATGATGACCTGTTTGTCCATTGCACTTCATTACAAGTCTGATTTACTGTATTAAAAATGGTGACTGTTTCAACATCAGGAAGCTGAGTTACATTGTGTAACTCTTCTGTACAGTAAAGGTACCTTTACATTCTTTAGAGTACAGACTGACTGTGTTGATGCCGCCCTCTCAGACTTCGCTTTGACTGTGATCCTCTCACTCTCCATCTTTTCAATAGTAGTTCTGCATCCTCTAGCTGTTACATCAAGATCTGTGTGAATATCGAAATGTAAAGGAACACTGTTGGATGACAGATTATTAAACAGAAAAATACTTTTTGTATACAGGTATAGGTATTCAGACTTAATATTTCTGGTTATTTCTTAACCCCGTTCCCCGCAGTCACGCATTTTAACGCATATACCATTTCCTATTTCTAACGCAAAATCACGCATATACTGTTTCCCCGCAATCACGCATTTTCACGCACTTTAAAAAGTTCATTTAATTTTTAATTTAATGCCAATTTCGTCCTATTTTATACTTGCAAAAATCTCCTAAAATAAGAAAAGTTATTTTTGTATTAAAATATTACGTCATAATATTATTTACGCTAAACTTTAGAGAAACGTGTACCACGCTAAACGGTGCTTGCAGGGAAATGGAAAATTTCTATTTCTATGACTTGAACATTAAGTGTATGTTGCTTAACAGTTTAGTAAGTTGTAAAGAGTTAAGTTATTTTGAATTTCAAATTATTTAAAAAATTAAATAAGTTTGTTTAAAGTTTCAAACTTTTAAAATAAAAAAGTTTCTTTGACAGTTTGTGTAGAATTGTTTAAATAACATGTTAACACAAGTAAAATACAGACAACTACATGTACCAACCAAATTTCATGGGGAGTTGAACAACACATTTTACAGGGTATTCCACTTTTGAATTGAAATGGCCTTTGGCAGTAAATTCTTTCTTATCTTGAAAGTTCATACTAAACGTATAGCACTGCCTCAGGGCCACCAATACAGAAGAATCCACCTTTTCATCAGGTTGTAGGACATAAAATAATTTTACAAACATTTTGTTCATTTCTGGATATTTGTCTGGATTCAGGGATTCGATGTGAATATCAAATGGTACGTCGATATTTAGTTTACCAAACTTGTCAGTAGCCATAAATTTCCCTTCTAAAAATCCTGGATTGGTGTTTGATATTGAAAAAGTTTGTGTATTTTCGTTCGCTGAAGAGGTACTGCAACATGCTTGGAATTTCTTCCTCAAACACTGTTTAAAAGTCCTTGTCAGCAAAGATTTTGAAATCTGCGGAACTTTCAGGTATATCTGTGACATAGTTCCACTCTTTGTTTTTGCTTAAATGATGGGAATTGAGAGTTAACGGTACAAATTTAATCCTTGAATATGTTTTGTAATTTGTGGTCCCCGCTCAGAAAATCTGGAATGTCGAGCCCGACTTATAATCCACTAGACCTATCGATTTCACTTTCATAAATTTAAAGTTTTTGCTCTGTTTAATTTCTTTTGTGTAACAATACGCATGCATTGTCAGTCAGACATTTTTAGGAAACAAAAGAAATAATGTCATAAAGTTTAACACCTACATAGTTTCTCAGTGAAAGCAGAATTTTTTTTTTTCATGGATTTAGCTGAAAGAGATCCACATGAATTAAATTCACATGTGAAGGTATTGAATGAATGATGTGAATTGTTTAAGCTTAATGTTTATAACTTTTATATACGTAAAATGGACTTCAAACTGTCTTCCTTTATGCTTATGATTCTTCAAGGTACACGTTTGGGCGGGGGAGGGGGGGAGAGTTTGTGGCTAATTTTACCAACTATTTCAGTTTTAATTCTTTTAATCCACATTAAAATACCACCCATCCCATCCCCATTATCTGAATGCTACTATGCAAAGGTAATAAAAATTAAGATTAAGTGCTAGATATAATAACAATTAATGTAAGAATTATTGTACATATAGTACATGTTTTCAGAGTACATCGATCATTCAGAGCACAAAGCCAAGAAAAAGGAGCTAATAACAGAATTGTTTCCAATTTAAAATATGGATTACATATTCACACATATCGTCTTAATAATACATAGCCTAATAGATAATTTTTTCATTGGTTGATTCGAATTTCTCCTAGTCCCTTCGCTAACTATTCGTTATTATATTATCACGATGAAATTTTATTGTTCTAAAAGATTTTTCTAGTTTCTGAAATTAAGCTAGCGCTTATGTTTCATGTTTTTAAATTGTCATATACAAATTTTAATTGAAAAATTCAAATTTTTGTAGAGGACAATATGACTTCAACATTTTCAAAATAAAGGCGTCTTCCCTAAATGTATTTCAGGTAGAATTTGACGAAGTGATAGCAGAACCTAGTGGTGCACACAGTTATGACTGCTGCTGGGAGAACTGTACCTTCACGTGTTTTAACTGCAGCAAGAGCTGCCTGTACAAATTCCTCACCACCCTACTCTCTTGTCTCATCGCTCCCGTCTGGGGCTGCGCCTTCGCTTTCCTCACTTTCTTCATGGTGTGGTTCGTCACCCCAATGTTTCGTGGATGCAGTATTGTGATGGGGTGCTGTCAGATGTTCGTAGGGACCTCCACCATGTGTCTTTGTGCCCCAATTTTTGATGCCGTGGCTCTAATTCTATCAAGGATCCAAGTTGGGATGGAGACATTGAAAATGTAAAATTGACAATATTTATTCCATATCATAAGTATGTGGTTAAGAAAATGTCATTAAAAAGAATTGAAAAAAATGTCTTAAAAAGTTTATTTCTTTTTTTCTCTCTTAAAAAGTGATGCATATGATTCCAGGGAAATTGAGTAGGATTACCAGAATGTATTGAATCCTTTTTACAATCCTTCCCACAGGCACTTGTTTCGGAAATAATTTCGCCTGAATTTTTTCGGAGCGCATATTGTTTTTGCCCTGTCTGTCTGTTTGTCTGTTTATCTATTTGCCTGTTTGTCTGTCTGTTGTCAACTTTAACCTTCAAATTAATGTCAGAGCTCCTGGGTCTACATTTCGTTGAACCAACGGCATCGTGTTGACTCAGGATCGAAGCCCTGCATTCCAAGGATGCTGTTAACATGTACAAACTTTCTCATTCTTGCACAAAATATATATATATATATATATATATAGATATATAGTTATATACCCCACAAACATATTATATATATTTATTACACACTTAGTAATAAATACAGGTTTTTTGCATATGCGATATGGCTGACATCACAGTAGCCGTATCAACCCTGCAGGGCTGATATGGATTTGCGGGGCTGATATCCGTATCAGCCCTGCAAATCAATATCAGCCCTGCAGGGCTGATACGGCTATTGTGACGTCAATATCACACCCTTAGTAAATAAAACCACAATAACAGTACTTGTACTCATACACAATTTTTGGTGGGTTCATATTCTCTTAATTTTAACTTTTTGAAAATAAGGTTGATCTTAATTTACAAATACATGTAATACTATAGAATATTTTCAAATTACGGATCAAGTGCATTGAAATAGAAATAGAAACAAACCCAAATCTTATAAGACATTAGACTATGTACAAGTATGTAAGAAGTCCATGCATTATTATTTACTTATTTTCTTCTCAACTGTATTTTATTACTAAGTATGTAATAAATATAATAAAACATACCCTTTTCCACATCACATCCTGTATAGCCCTAACCAATATCAACCCTCGGGCCTTCGGCCCTCTGGCTGATATTGGTGTCATCGGGCTGATACAGGATGTGATATGGAAAAGGGTATGTATTATTCTCTATATAATAAAAGGTTAAAATATATGTACAGTGTAATTTTTTCGGGAAAATATTACATCTGTATTGCATATAACAAGGTTGCGAGCACATGCACCTGGCGTTACTTATTTTTCTTTAAAAAAAAAAAATTATGCAAATACCTAATAATAGACGTTAATTAATAGGTATGTGTATATTTTTTTATTTTAAAAAAGAAAAATAAGTAACGTCAGGTGCCTGTGTTTGCGAGGTAGTCAAAAGTAATCCGAAAGATCTTGTCACAAGTAAATTACCTGCTAAAAATAAATATGAATCGAAATCCCTTTTTAGTTTTTTCTTTTCTTCTCTCTCTCTCTCTCTCTCTCTCTCTCTCTCTCTCTCTGGGGGGGGGGGGGGGGGGGGTCAAAGTTATGGCCAAAGTTGACATTTTTTAAAGGTGTACAGTACATAGGTTAAATTTTTAGGTTACTTAAGGTAATGATGTCATTTTTTTTAAAAGATGTCAATTGCATGTCTTTTTCAATCAAAATATAAAAAACCTGCATGTCTCAATTTTCTCATCCAAAAGCTTAACCGATTTAAAAATAATGTAGGTTAGACTTAAATCATTGTCAAGATCAGGAGGTCAAAAACCCAAGTTCACTCAAACTCAATAAAAATATTGTCTTGTGGGGAGGAGTGGCTAATTAAAAGTGAAAAAAGGAAAGGAGAACATCAAAATTTTAATTGTCCAAATCCTATATTCTGTGAGGGTTGGGGGAATTAGGGGGTGTCGAGCTTCTTTCAGTACATGTACTTACTTTCTCTTCTTTGACTATACATGCACTTCAACGTGCCTAGCTGATGAAAGTGTGCACGTGTGTGTGTGGGGGGGGGGGTGCTAAACCTGCGCCTCAATGTTCAGTGCCTATATTTTGTCTATCTTTGCATAAAAAAGTGGTGGGGGAGGGGGCTATATCCCCCATTCTCACCTGCCACCCCAGGTTCCAACGCCTATACATTGGTGCCACGACTGTCATCGGATCCATTCATAGAAATTATTTGATGAAAACAGTAGTGTACGTATACACATACGAGAGTTGGGCAGAGATGAGCGGCAGCCACTGTTTTATCCTGCACCTACAACTGATCTAGATGATTTTCAACTTTTAATATGCACCTCTTGTCTGACGTCAAACCTGTGTGATGGGTCGGTGAAAAAAAAATTCAATTCCTCTTACAACTAAAATAGAAGTAGAAGTAGAAATTTTTTTTCGTCAGAAACCGGGTTAGTTTTTTTTTTCATTTCAACGATAGAACATCTAGAATTTAAGTACGTCTTCACAGTAAAGAGTTTCCCTATCTAGAAGTACATGTCTTCACAGTAAAGAGTTTCCAGTAAAGAGTTTCCATTGCTTCTTGTCAAAGATTTTCAACTTATCTATCAATAAATCTTTATTTTGCTTCGTGTTATTCAAAATAAAGTCAAGCTACATTCTGCACTTTTTCATAATTTCCCGCCAATTGTCACATTTCGGAACCCCTCCAATTTTTTCCTCTGACCCGGAAGTGATGCACCATAATCAGAACATGGAGTGCTAGTTGATCATGGAAAACGAGTCAAACGATGTTGTGTTGAATTTTCACGATAGTCTGCTATATAAAGCTGATGTCAGCTTACTAGACGACCAGAAATGGTTGAATGACAAACTTTTGGGATTTTGCTTCGAGTAAGTATAATCTACGCCGTTTGTCTCTTGGAAACTTTTCGAGTGACCTTACAGAACATTTGGGCTCTAATGTTGACCGAGCACTCATGCGTGACGAGATTTATGAATGACGGGTAACGTTGCCTTATTTACACTTGATTTTTTTGGCTTGGTTTACGATACTGCGCATAGAGAGGGCAAAACTTTTTGGGCAGTAAACACAGATTTATAATTGAATGGGTTAAAAACTAAACATCTGCTATGATGTAGACACTAAGACAGTAAATTTTTAAAATCCCTCATCATTTGACAGCTACTGTACATGTTCCATTGCCACTTTACAGCTATTACTGAAAACACATTATTATTTTACAACGAGGATTATTTTCCTGTTTTATAAGAAGGTGTTTCAAATGATTTAAATTTTAAGACTACTCTATCATGTCTATTGCATCATCTTGCTTGAAATCATGTTCATGATGTTCATGATAATTTCTTGTAACATGAAGCTAGTGTTGAGTAACTTTATACATGTAAATACAATGAATTATGATCTCCTTTTATCAACATGATCATTTTTTCTACAATCCTTATCAAAGCGAATAAAAATATATAGTAGGAAGTTTAAAACATTATTATTTACAACACAATGAGTTTGTTTTCAAGTCAAATAAAGCAAACTGTGAGATTCAAGTAATCCATAACACACCTCTCCTTGGCATGTGTTTTGTTTTTTCTTCAATTAATAGATATCAGCTAAAAACTGATGTCCACTTCCTTATATACATGCTAATGCTTTACATTGGGACTTATAGAAACTGGTCCTTTCAGTTTGGATGAAAAAGTTTAAACTGAAGTCCTGTGTTACAGTAGGTGTTACAGTAGGTGTGGGCTCAAAAAAGATCCCTCATTTTCTGATGGCCATGAGTGCCGAGTATAAGACAAAATTTGAAGTTCTCCACCGGCATATGGTGGCATTTCCATATGAGTGAAAAATTCTCGAGAGGGACATTAAACAAGAAACAAAAATAATCAGAATGTTCAGTGTAAATACATGTAGAGTCAATTACATCCAGCATCCATGATAATCCCAGAGTTCTTGAAATCTTTTTTTCGCTGTCAGTCATTTGGACTGACTGCCATGGGAAGTTTGTCAGTCCAGACAGATTTCTATCGGTCCCAAAAAAAAATTCAATAAAAAGATGAAAACTGTATTTGAATTTTATTATGAATTATCAATACATTTTGCACCCTGCGTCAATACACACTGCACACTTCATGCCGATTTGATCACTGAATAACAATTTTTGTTGAATTCTTCTAAAGTTTTTAATGTAGTTCAATTTTCTCGCCTGGCTTACCCTAGCGCCGTCAAAAAACTTGTTTTAACAGTTAATCAATCATAGTTTGGTACTTGCGTTCATCAAAGAAGCCATTACGAGATACTGAAAAGCATTTACCGGTAACAGATTATGATTTGTCGGTAATAGGGAATTCATACAAATAGTCGGATTTTCACAAGTTGCTCTTTCAACGTCTACCGGTCATTTGGACTGACACAGAACGTAAAGTTATCGGTCCTTGGTTGTTTTTATCGGTCTTGCCGACAGGACCGAAAGATTTCAAGAACTCTGTAATCCCCAATTCCTCATTTTATTCCATACACAGAATCCTAAATTAGAATGTAGCATCATGTGACAAATTAAAAGGTAAGCTTCAATGATTTCTCATATTTATTGTGTATGACAGGTATATGTAGCCTATATTTGTTTATTGTCATTTCTAGGTATTTTGAAAGAGAGAAGTTTAACCATTCTGCTGACAAACTTAGTTTGATTAATCCTGATGTTGCACAGTGTATCAAACTTCTTCCTAGTAAGTAGAATTTTTACCTCAATTTGCATGTGAAATAGTTAATAGTAACTATAAATTATTACAAATACATGTATCAGTACAATGTACATAATGTAAATGTCAAGACATGAACATTAAAGAGGCAGTAAAACTTAAACGAGCTCACTTTTGATCCGAGACATTCTTACTCATGTTAATAATATTGCCAAAGGAATGAATAGTGGAAATTAGTGAGACTGAAATCAAAAGTGAGCTCTACTGATTTTTTTATTTTTATGGTCCTGATGCTTGAAGCTGATGTTAATTGCTAGGTGAATTAATTATATGGTCAGTTGCCCTATAGTGACCATCAGTCAGTATATTGGTATCATCTGTTCGTCTGATTTCATTTGTTCAGAGCATATTTTCTCTCTCCTTGGTCCTATGGAAGCTCATGCTTCAACAATGGAGTGTTTATGGGTTGAGATTGTGCTGTAATCTTGGATAGATTTTCTAGATGAATGGTTTAAAATAAGAAAAAAAGTCATGTTTGTGCAAAATATATGGTAGAAATATAGTTTCTCTTTGATTGGGCCAGATCAGCTCACTCTTTGTCCATAGAGTGCCAATGAGTAGAGGGTATGTTGTGACCGTGAACCATTTTTTCTAGATGAATGGTCAAAGTCAGAAGTCCTCTTTGTTTATATTAATTATTTTCTCTCTTCTTGGTTCTTTGGGAGCTCATACTGTACATGCAAGAATATATAGAATATATTTTTGAGTCAGTTATGTTGGCCTGCTCAATTACCACTATGACTCGTTAGTGACACTGCAGTGCTAGCAGTTTGTCTACATCAGATGCACAGATAACTTGTTAACTGTAATTGCTCTAGAAAGTGTGTCCTTCATTAAGTGACAAAAAGAAATAGGTCAGGCAGTACAGACTTAATGCAGTGGGTAAGAGGAAGGCAGTGGTGTCTATAAATCAAGCCTTATCAGTGCTTACTGTTGACATGGTTGATTCAGAACTTACCCTGAATGCACACCGGTCTAAAAGAAATATTTGAATGATTGTAAGTGTTTTACAGTAAAGAGTGACTATGAGATATTTGACTATCGTCAATTGAAGACTTATTTTTTTAATGGGTGGCTTTGGTGGGGGTGGGGCATGAGGATCACAGACACTAACATTTTATGTCCAGAAAACAATGTTCCATAATTAAATGAAAGTAATTTTTTTTTATTTTATAAGCTTTCAAAATAATTATTATAATGTCTACCCTGTATTTGTGTTTTGATATCATGAATATTAAACATGAGTTCTATTTATAGATGACCAGTTAGGAGAGTTCCTGGAGCCCCTGAATCTCCCATCAAAGCAGTATGTCTTCCTTCCCGTCAATGACAATTCACAGAGCGAACAGACGGGGGGATCTCACTGGTGTGTGTGACGGAATTATCATTGTAAACTTTACACCCCAATAATCTACGTCTGTCATATAAGGAAGTTTTTATGCTGTTGGGGAATTTGTTCATTTTTTAAAGTAAACAAAGCAGGAAAAATCTCCAGAGGCCTAGGCATCCTCTTGACCTCTTCCATAATTGATATTTTTATGCTCCCCTTCAAAGAAGGGAGGGCATATTGCTTTGCTGCTGTCTGCCAATTGGTCGGTCTGTCAGTCCACTATCAGTTTCTGTTGATTTTTTTCACAGAGATTGAACATATTGTAATGGAATTTGGTATACAGTTTTTTCATAAGAATATCTAGTCAAGTTCTCTTTTGGGTATGATCGAGCTAATTTGGACAGAGTTATGCCCCTTAGACTTAGATTTACAGTCTCCATTCATTTTCTTTGCAGAGGTTGCGCCTATTAAAATGAAATTTGGTGTACAGATTTATATATCTAGGTCAAGTTCTGTTTTGGGTACGATCAAGCCATAGTGGACAGAGTTATGCCCCTCAGACTAAGAAAAATTTCAATTATTTGGTGGAGGGGGCATAAGTGTTTCACAAAAATCTCTAAGTCTTGTTCCTTTTATTATTTTGGCAGTTCTGTACATGTTTATGTTATACATCAGTAGTTGCAGATTAAAGGTTTGGTGAGATTTATATTATTGGGAGGATTCCATCTTCAATGTTTTTTGATTTCCATTTTAGGAGTCTGCTGGTGTATATAAGAAGTCGACAGGAATTCCGACATTATGATTCCAGTAAGCACACAAACCAAGAGGAAGCCAAAAGACTGGCCTATAAACTTCAACCATATGTCCTCGGTAATGTCTATTTCTTCATTGACTTACAAACGTCAAAATATGCTTGACTTGACTGTTAAAAAAAAGGAATTTCAAAGCAAATATAGTGCTCATTTTCAGACATTTTTGAAAAATAAATAATTCATAGAGAACATTTGATTAATGCAAGGCAGGCAGAAATTAATTCTACATTTATCGTCACCTATAAACGCCAAAACCTAGTAAGGGAGTAGGAAAAAATCAAACAAAATCTTCAAACAAATGAATATTTACTCATTTTAAAAACATGAATTAGAATACTGTCAATATGTGTAATCATGAAGGCTTATTGTTTAATAATCATTTTCAGTAAACCTGTCACTTTCAATGATTGATTAGACTCACAGAGGATTCAAATATTTTCTCTTTCTATGTAATGTATATTTGTAAGAACAAACCCTGACAAAAACTTTAAGAAATGTTGATTTGTTTCTTTTTTTAGAATGCCAATTTCTCTGAAACCTTTGCGCAGGTGATGTAAAATGTAGAATTCACTTTGGACAGCCCAATGATCATAAATAAATAAAACTATTTATTCTTTCCTTAGCTCCCATGGGTCGCATGAAATTCCTGGAAATGGATGGACCCCAGCAAAATAACTGTAAGTGTACGCTATGCATTCCTAGCTAGTACAGTTGAACCTTCATATCTTGAACTTAACACTGATTTATATCTCAATCACTTTTTCTTTAAGACGAGTATTAATTTCACCCGATATCCCAAATCCTCAAATATCTTGTTGATTTTTCTTAGTCCTAATCTGACAGTTTGAGATAAAAAGGTTTGACTTTCTGTATTTCATGAATCCATCAAAATCAGAAATGGATCAATATTTAAATTTCATAAAAAAAAAAAAAAAACACTTTCTATATCTTAACAGTGAATAAAAAATCACATTTTTTGTTTCTGTGCAGCGTATGACTGTGGAGTGTTTGTCATAGCAACAGCTGAACATTTATGTAAAGAGCTATGTGAGGGGTATAGTATACCATTGAATGACATAGTCACTCCGAAGACAGTCACGGAAACCCGGCGAAAGATTAAAGACCTGATTTACGAAACAGCCAAGGAGTATTCAGGAAGCTGAATCCAACGTAGGCTTAAAATCTAATGAATGTTATAATTATTGAAAGTATAACCGATGCATTGTTTAAACCAATCGAGGCATTAAATTTCCGTCAGGTCAAAACATTGATTTTTTTCTGTGGTCACACACCATATGTGTTTAGGTATTTTTTTTTCTTTTTTTTTTAGCTTAAAATATGATGTGAAAAAATAAAAAAAAAATGCAGATTTAAACATTGCTAGGAATATAAACATTGCTAGGAAAAGCGTATAGCTAGTATGGGTTATAAAGAAAATTTTGGAAGTTAATACTGTCAATCACTTGTTCTGTTAAAATATGACACTATTTATCCAAGCTGAAAAGTTTTAAGGGAACCAGTACATGGGTATTTTGATTCTCTTAAGCTATCTTTAAATACAGCAAAACTCGATTATTACAAAGTCACTGGGACCTCTGAAATTACTTCATTATATCCGTAATTCGTTTTAACTGTATAAGAAATTCATGAAATTTATGTAGCTGGGGATCCAAGAAGACTTCTCTATATACGTAAATTAGCAATATCCATGTTCGTACTAAACGAGTTTTGCTGTATTTTCATTGCCTAGATAATTCTCATTGCATTTACCATGCACAACATATTTAGCTTCGTTTATGAAATTGGTAGTACTTTTGTGTATTGCTTAAATAATGGCAGTAAAGTAGACGTAAATTCGTACCGGTAAATATATATTGTGCATGGAGCCAGGTTTTAATGAATTTCAAGTAGGTTAGTGATTTAAACTCATTTTCTCAGGTAGATTTGGAGAAAGTCTGGAAATGGAATTGACAAGGGGGTGCCCCTCTGCTTACTGAAATGTACTGACCAGTAACTTAATGACTGATTTTTTTACAGTTTTTCTAATCAGAGATGTAAATAAAAAGTAAAGTCAAAATGAGGAAGTATAAATTAAACCAAAAGTACAATGTAGCTTAAACCATCAAATTTATTGATGAAGATTCAATGAAAGAAAACAATTGATTTTTCATTAATTGGTCTTTTAAGTTCTATCTAAGCAGAGGGTCATTTGTCCTTGACACACATTTGTAAACCAACATTTATATGGGTGAGAGATATATCTGCAAGATTGCACGTTGAGCAGCTCTTGGATTTATATGTATTGTTTAGTAACAATGAATTGAAAGCTTTTGATTTATATAAAAGATGAATGATACAGGCAAATTTGTTTGGAAAATTTTTTAAATGTCTTGGAAACTTGTTCATGTGGTGAATTTTGAAGTAGAAATATTGTGTATAATTGTTGGTTTACAGTAGTTAAATGTACATTATTTTGTATACTCATTTTATTCTGTGATTCTTGAACCTTATTATATATGTTGAACACTTGTTGTAAAAATCAATATATGTATGAGTCCTTAATATTTTAACAATGTAAACAGTATAGTTTTGAAGTTTCAAAATGTACATTGTAAATTCAAAATATTAAAGGAAATGACATGATGCAAAGTACAATTTTTGAAAGGGGAATGAAATGAATTTTGAATAAGATATGTACGTATATGAAAGAGTTAGGTTATGTACCTATTATGATGAAATGTATGTGTTTGAAACTTTTATTTTTTTCAAATAATTTTTGAAAATGAATTTTTATGTACATGTATGTTTTATAGGGCTTGGTTGATGTCATTTATAATACAACATTTACTCTCATGACTGATATGTATTTTAAGGGGTGGGGGTGTTTTATAGGGGGAGAAGGAGAGGGAGGAGGGGGGCTTGTTTCAGTATTAATCAGCAACAGCAAAAGCTATAGTTGTAACCTTTCATATAATGTGTGACAAACTAAAAGGGAATGTATTACAGTCATTAGTGTTGAATTTATAACTTCTACAACTTGCGTGGGTTAAGTAGCAGTTTTTCTC
Organism: Saccostrea cuccullata; assembly: GCF_032062105.1. NCBI lineage: Eukaryota > Metazoa > Mollusca > Bivalvia > Ostreida > Ostreidae > Saccostrea > Saccostrea cuccullata. Next base: position 257,774 of record NW_026928374.1, on the reverse strand, counting down.
CATTACTAGCAGTTTTCATGAATTAGCAATCATTATGCACCAAAGCTGCTTAAATATGAAGCCCTCATTTTGAAGTATACTTACAGAATGTGAAGAATGATACAGTAAAACTCAGTTATAATGAAGTCACTGAGACCTGGGAAATTACTTTGCTATATCAGTAATTCATTATATCTGTATAAGAAAGATGTTATCTTTATGCACCGGTAGTTTTGGATGAAAAAAAAAACTCAATTTCCCTATATCTGTGAATTCATATCATTCTGTGTTCGTACTAAACAACTTTTACTGTATCACCATTCTGATGTTATTTAAACCAAAGAATATCCTTGTTAGCTGGGTTTCACTAATAGATTAAAGAAACCAAAAAAAGTCTGACAGATGCATGGGAATGTTTGAAGCATCATAGAGTGATAAGGAAACTTTTAAAATATGTGAATGTTACCGCTATAAAACTGTTCATGTTTAACTACATAATGTATTAAAATTGTCAACAGTGCTCAATATTTCCTATCCATTCCCCTAATCCCACTTGAATTTGTAAATTCCAAACAGACTAGGTTAGGCAGCTAAAAATAGACTCCACTTTAGCCGCAAGTGGCAGAAAAAAATATACTGATGGAGAATGATTCTATATTTACATTTCATTGATAAAATTTGATGGATTTTTATCCTTTATCTTTTTTTTTAATTAAGAAAGACATAAACATGTATTTAGATTTGTTTTTACATTTGCATAATTTGTGACTTTAGTTATATTAATTTCTTAGAATGTGTATTCTAATTTTTCATTACAGCATTACAACAATGTGTATATAGAAAAATGAAATTGAAGTGTTAAAGGTGATACATGTTCTTACTAAAAATAATTTAAATGTTGTAAATGAAAACCAATGTATTCCATTTCATTTTATACTTAATGCTGAAAGATTCATATTGCAGAATAACCCTACTGGTGATTTATTCCGCATTTCAAATACGCATATTAAAGAGTGTACATGTTTGAAAAAAGTTATTGCTATATTTCAATAACATTATGTTAGTTCACTTAAGCTATTTTAGGTAACTATGTAGATCTAAATACTGTAGAAGTACTTTTTTCCGTGTGGTATTAATTTACGCTATGTACTCGGTCACAAATTTTCTGCGGAAATTTGTCCAGGCGTACTTAATATAAATATGAGGCATAAAGTGATAGTCTAAGAAATCCGCGCAATTTTCAACCCGTGGATTAAACAGAAATTGAAATTTTGCAGAATTATGACTCCATGGAAAAAAGTATGTCTACGGTATTGATAAACTTCCCCTATCAAACTATAATAATTGGTGTAATTGTTGCACTAATATTGTTTTAATTTTTAACACACATCAGTGGGGTAACCTGTACAAAAATTTTAATTTTGAGTAGCAATGATCTGAGTGCACAACTCATGCCTATAATGCGTAGTATGTTCCACATAGTTCAATCATAAAATAATTGTTTCCAGCAATCACAGGAAAAACAGGACATTGTCGTAATTTTTTCAAATAGAAAATTACATGTATTATATGTCACAATATGTTCTCTCACAACACAGGAGTCAACTAGAGAGTGGGAATTAGTTTTTTCAAGATTTTTTTTTGACGATAAAAACTTCTGACTCCTGTGCTAACAACTATTGCTAGCTGTAGAGTTACATCCCTTGTGTGACTCTTCAGTTTTTAATGTACATGTAGATGGCGATGAGATTTGTTTTGCTCATGTACACTGTCGATTCAGATTGCTCAGTGTTTCAAGCATAATGGCTAAGTATATTTATACGCAGAAGATAAGGAAATTGATTCCAGCTGGACTGATTTCATATTCATATGATTTAACTCTCAGAGTACTATGTGCATGAATAACACCAATGTGAGGTAAATTAGTGTTATTTATTAGACTTCAGTACTAACATCAGATTCCTCTATAAATACACTGGAGCGCTAGTTAATCTTTGTGTATCATTATGATAGATGTTTTAAACTTTTTAAAAACATGAAAAAAGTATTTTAAAATATTGACAAATTTATGAATGAAGATTTTTTTTTTTATTTTTTCGCCTTGTTTTAAGAATGGCAGCTGTTAATTAGGTAGGAAATATATAATTAATACAGCAAAAGTTATTAAAATAAAATAGAAGAAAAATAGGAGGGAGAGCTTTTATTGTTTTATTTCATTAATACAAGTAGCTACTATGCCATCATAAAAAAATATTTATTTTGTTGTTTAATATTTCAATATAATCTGACATTTAAATGGAAAGAAAGTTGAAGGATTTCCATAATTTACTGAGCATGCAATTTGTGTTTTTTACAAATTTTAATGCTTTATTGTTGGATTTTTGTATGCTTTTTTTCAATCAAACTGCTCAGATTTTTAAAAGTAATCCTGCACAGTTTGCACACATGAAGCTAGGCCACGCAGATATTTAAAAAAATGTTTTAAGCTGTATAGTATTCATCTTTGCTAGCCAAGTGTCCGATTCGTTTCCCTCATCTCCCCCGGACACTTGGCTAGCGAAGATGTATAGTAGTATAATTATACAGAAAGAGAGCAGTACACCTATAAAGGCTTTTCCATATGTCAAAACATGAAATGATGTTTTGTTGTCTTTTAATAAATACAAAAAAAATACTGCAGTTACAAGTGCCTTCCTTCATGTGAATATGCATTTGTATGTGCTGAAAAAATGTTTACTTATCACATTTATGAATATATAATTAATATGTATGTTCATGCATAAGTCTGAGACTGAATTAGAAAATTATCCTTTCTTTAAATTGGATGTCTTTATATCTTAATTAATTGAATTTCCTTAAATGTTGCCTCTGTGTAGGACTCTGCACTTAATAGCTTTAATAAACTGACTTGTAACGACAATAAGACTCGGATATTTTATTTGAAATTCATGTGTTTTGCATGTACAATTTATACATGTACAAATCTTGTATCCATATGCATGTATTATAATACATACTGAATTATATAAAAAACTGACTTTGAATAATCTACTTATTTTTCTTTTCACATCTCAGGAAAAGGGAAGCAACATCTAAACTGAGGAGAAATTTTAAAAATTGTCTGCCATGTGTTATATCATACATGTTGTTTGACTTTGTCTCTATTTATTAATTTATTACAAGGTCACCCGTCTCACATATGACCTTTTGCTATAGAAACTATATTGTCTGATTCAGTCACCTTGTGTAAAATTATGGAACATTTCACCTTCTCTGATATTGTTGGAAATAATTTTCACCAGTATTTGACATATATGGGGAGAGGGAATGAAAATTATGGGTTTCATAAACAATTTTATATCCCTAGGGCCAAGGATATCTGTCTCATGTGGCAATGTTACAAAGGACACAACTGTACAATGCCATTATATATGTAATAAAAGTGATTGACTTATTGTTTGTATGTTTAACATCCCTCTCGAAAATTTTTCACTCATATGAAGAAGCCACCACTTAGGAAGAGCTGCAAATTTTGTCTTACCCTTGGCACTTGGGACCATTAATAAGTAAGGGATCTTTTTTGTGCCAGTACCTACTGCAGCACAGAAGCTCGGTTTATACTGTCTCGTCCGAAGGACAAGTCTCCACGTCCCACAGTGGGATTTGAACCCACGATGTAAGGATCAACACCTTACTTCATGACTTTACAGCAGACGCTCTTACCACTGTGCCACATCCGTAATTAAAGAATCACTGTCTAGTTAGGAGGGTATGTCAGGACATCAACAATAGTGGGAAACATGGGATAATTTGCATAACGGGTGAAGCCTGTTATGCTTAAATTATCCCATGTTTCCCACTATTGTTGATGTCCCTGACATACCCTCCTAACTAGACAGTGATTCCTTATATTTCCATTTCATTGTGAAATAAAATTGTAGATTTAGACTTTAAAAATGTAGAAAATTAGATTTAAATCACATAATGACTTCCATGCCAATTTCAATAGTCCTCACCAACTGACGTCAAACACAAAGGCAGCCGCACGAGATTTACATACATATTTGGCCTCCTTAGCGTCAGACACAGAGATAGATGCGCATGAGAATTGCATGCGTATTAGGCCTCCTTAGCTCCCGACCTATCGACCTGCCTAATTTACATTCCGGCAGAATTGTCAAGAAATAAACTACCCCTAACTCACAGAGAAAAAAATTAGAAATGGAAATATTTGTAATTAAACTGAGAAAAATTTGTCATCTACTACTTATGGGCAAGCAACATATTAGATCTCGTACAGATCTCAGTAGTAAAAGGGGTAACTTCCCACTTAGAGGGTACCAGTGCACCATATTTGATGGCTACAAAGCAAGTTTTCTCAATACAGTGAAACTTGTTTCATCCAAATGTTGTATAATCCAATATTTTGTCTATTATGATGTTCAGTGCTTAAAGTCCTCCTCAGCATGTTCAGTAAATTCATTTTGAATTTTTAAATTGTTAGCTAATCAGAAAGGTTACTAGTATCTGATCCAGCCAATAGTCACCGCGTGGTGCAGTGGTTAATTAGAATATCAGCTTTAGGAAGTAAGGCGTTGATCCTTACATTGCAGGTTTGAATCCCACTGTTGGACATGGAGAACGGTCTTTCGGATGAGACTGTATTAACTGAGGTTCTGTGTTGCAGTATGTACTGGCACTGCTCAATGGTCCCAAGAGCTGGGTAAAGGATAGTTCTCCACCGGTAAGTGGTGGCGTCTCCATATTGAGTGAAAAATTCTTGAGAGGCTTAGGGAAGTTAAAGGACAAACAAACAATCCAGCCAATTTCTTTCAGTTGCATCTTGATTAATTTATGTTAAGGTTACTTCCTTAGGAATTGCTAAGAAAAACGTTCATTATAACTTTTACCTTCTCAAAATGTTATCCTGCTCCCAAAACATTTTATAAGTGGTCATTCTTTTACCAGGCTTAAAACAAAAAACAAAATATATGTTAAATACATGCTCCATTTATTTCAAATTGGTGACAAAACCCATGCACTTTCACACAAAACATGCAAAATATAAATTATCAAAACTAGTCTGTATCTCAGGGAGTGGTTAGCACTACAGGTGTATCACCACCACACAATCAAGATGTCTGTTCAGAGCTGGCACTTGCTTTTTCTTCTTCCTCAGCCTGCTGTCTTATTATCTCAAGCTGTTTTTGAACCTCATCTTCAAAATGCTGAAAAAAAAGACTTGATTTGAGATCAATTTCAAACAAACTTTCACACCATTGAGTGCATTTTCTTACTGCAACCATTTTATTACCGTAAATTTGGAAATTTTTACGTCAATTTTATTTTGCAAATCTGGGTCAAAATGCTGTTGATAAATATTTACGTTTCAAAATTTTGCGAATGACCACTACTTTGTTTACATTTTCCTAATTGTTGAATTATTTTTAAGAAAAATATTTTTGCCAATGATATGAACTCGCAAATTTGCTAAAAATTTATCTACAGCAAAAATTTCCAGATTTACGGTATGGACTATAATTCAGTGATATGGGGAATAAACAGACACCTACACCTTCAATTAATATTAATAATTAATTTAGGAATATTGTTTATATTCATTAAGTTAATTTACCAGTATCTATAAATATATTACAAGTACATGTACCTGGAAGCATTAGAATAACTTTCATCAATATGTACCGTAAATCTGGAAATTTTTACGTCAATTTTTTTTGCAAATCTGGTTCAAAAAGCTGTTGATTAATTTTTACGTTTCAAAATTTTGCGAATGACCACTGTGCTTACATTTTATTATGGTGGAATCTACAACAAAAATTTCCAGATTTATGGTATATAAAGTTTGATAAAAATACCTTGAATATATACTTTCTATAAAATTAAGTTAAACTTATATCAGGGTTAAAGGAAAGTTCATGGTAAAAGGAACAATTTGCAAATTAATAATTTAATTTATAAGATTTGATAAAAATATCTAGATTTACACACTCATTGAAATTAAGCAAAACACAAATTTTAGGTCAAGGTAAAAAGGAAGAGATCAAAGTTCTAAATGATGATGCAGTTGAATAGTACTCTCTCACCTATTCAATCAGGATCTTAGATTTAATTAAAAGTATAAAATACAGTTAAACCTATATATCTTTAATAAAGACACCACATTCTGTTTGTTAAAAAAATAAAAATGGCCAGATTAAACAGCATTCCAAATAATGCAACATTCAAAACAAAGGAATTTACTGAAAAGGACTAAATTTTATATTGTATTAGGCACATCTAGAATGGGCAATTTTTACTGTTAGCAGTACATGTAGTTTCTTTGATAATGAGCTTGCTAGCTATACTTCTAAGGTCAAGCTAAAAGGAAAGGCCAAGGAGAAATTGCTGATTTTGATGCAGTTGAAGAGCTCTGATACATTTGTATAATGTTTGATAAAAAAATATCTTCTGTTTCTAAGAAGTTGAGAATCTTCTGTTTGTAAGAAGTTGAGATAATCACTAAATCAAGAAAGAGAAGTCAAAGTCAAAGAATAGGTAAAATAAAATGATGAAATAAAATGGTTTTCATCAGAATGTAAGTGAATATAAAGTTAAGTTTGATAAAAATATCTTGGATAATTTATTTTCAACTTATCTAAATGCAACTTTAAAAAAAGTGAAATCAAGGTCAAAGAAAAAATCAAGGTCAACATCTGTTGATGACTTAAATAGCTCTCAGAATATTCTGTTTGAGAAAGGACACATGGAAGGATGGAAGATGGACATGACAAACATTATATGCCCCACTGGAATTCATGCAACACTAAATATTCTCTCCCTTGCATAACTTATTAATTATCTGCCTTTACTTTGAAGTCCTTGGGTAAAATTTGCTCAAACAAAGTAGGACTAATAGCAGCATTCTCTATTTATTGAATAAAAAATGGATATTACATCGAGAGATATTCCAATCAATGCTACATAATTATATACATCCCAATCAATATTGTAAATATTATTGTACAATCAAGTATCAGAGAATACACGTGCAGTAGTTTCAGAGATACAGAAAATATAGAAAATATCTATACAACATGATATAATGTACGAATTATTATATACAATAGAACATGGTGAACAGAGCTAGATGTTATAAACATACATACACACTGACCATGATTGTCAACACATTATCATGAGATGTTGGGAATATATATAATATATACATGTATATGGCAAGCTTAATTAAATTTTAAAACCCCATTGACATGAAATATACATGAAGGCTCCATTCTGATATTTACGGCAACCTACATCTAAATCTACAGATCTGACATTAAAAAAATTATATACATAAGTCAATAAACATGTATAATCAATCAATGGAAGTAATTCAGAGTAGATTCCATAAAAATAAATTCAAATCAAGAATCTGTGTGCCTCTATACACTGTACTGCTGCTTTTTTTTTTTAGCTAGTCTTAGAGTTATCTGCCCTTAGATCTTAAATCAAACAAATTGAAACTCAAAATGAATTACTATATTTGAAATCAACTCTAGCATTCTTGACATTTCATTTAGCGCCTTAGTAGATAAATTTATTTAAAACTTTTACTTGCATTTTCTTTAAATTTTGCCATTTAAGTGGCCAACAAATGATCTCTGTTAAACAAAACTGTGACATTACCTTCAGTTTAAGAAGACTTTTTAGGGGTAAATTGCAGGTGCTTTTTGTTGAAAATTTAATATTTATATCAACTTTTAAATCTATATTTTTATAATATATTAATATATCCATTATCCAAAAATTACTTTTCATTGGTTTACATAAACTATATATACATGTATATATTAAAGACAATTATGAATATGTTATGTAAGGAATCTATGGAAATATCCCAAAAGAATTAAAACACATAAATTCATGATATACATTTCTATTCTACATTCATCTTTCTCTTGAAGTGCTTTGAGCTGCACTCTAAGTGTACTGGTATGTCGCATTGTTTACAACCGAATTTGGTGACACCTTTCCTCTCACCCTGGGGTCGGGAGAGGACACACTCGCGACATGTTTTCTTCTTAGGAAACAACTTAACAATATCATGAGCGGTAGTCATGCCCCCGCGGTCCACTTTTGGCGGTTCCCTCCTTGACCTTGAGTCCCCAATGAGGTCTTCCACAACGTCCTCTAGGAAGTCTTGGAAACCTGGCCATTTTTCTTGGGCATTTTCAGGCTGAGTGTCCTTGGCAACGATGTACGCGTTGTGGGCTGAGGCTATCATCAGGTGAAAAAATATGCAGCGCCACCATTTCTTGGACCTGTGGTTCAGCAGGTAATATCCCACCATTTGGTCACAAAGATCCACCCCTTTCATATTTTTCTGGTGGTCCGCCACCATCAAAGGCACCACCACATCCCCACTTTCGGCTGAGAGTCTGGATACCTTACCCCTGTCAAGTGGATCATGGAAGTTGGAAATGACAGTCACCGGTTTCATGTCTTGCCAAACACAATATGTCAAGTTATCCTTCTGTGCCACCTTAAATTCGTGTTTCTCAAGGTTGACTTTGCTGGGAAGCAGATCTTGTGGAAGTCCCTTCTTTTTCCACTTTACAGCTCCACAAGCCATGATTCCTTGGGAATGGAGGTCCATCAGGAGCTTCGGACTTGTGTAAAAGTTGTCCATGTAGATACACAAGTTGGAACCAAAATAATGCTGACACAGGTCCATCACAACTGTGTGAGCATGGCTGCTTTCCTTTCCAGTGTAAATTTTGAATCTACTCATGTAGCCAGTTTCACTTTCAGCCAGCGCATAAATTTTCACCCCCCTTTTTTTAGGCCTTTTTGATGAGTTCTGCCAAAAGGATAATTTTCCCTTGAATTTAATCCAATAATCATCCACAGTTGCATTTCCATGGGGCACATATAGTTCTGTAAATTTTGTATTCAAGAAATCTAAAATCCAACGAATCTTCCACAGTTTATCGGGTGTTTCTGGCTTAACTTCATTGTTTTGGATATGTAAAAACCTCCAAAGTTGAAAAAATCTGTCTCTGGACATCACTCGGTTGAAGTTTGTCGAAAATAGCCACTTGGTCTGCCTCCAATAATCAGATTTATCTGGAAGTCTCAAAATCCCCATAGAAAAACAGAGTGCAATAAATACTTTCATCTCATTTATTTCGACAGGTCTCCAAGGGCGTCCTTTGACAGCAGATGGTTTTCCTAGCTCTTGACTCGCATAATTGTTAGTTTCTTGCACTAACTTTTCAAACAATTCGTCAGTCCAAAAGAGTTCCAAATACTGCCCAGCAGATGCCTCCGATAGGTGTAAAACTGTCGCGCCTGCCGGTTTCTTAAATGGATTTCCAAGACGAAGATGGAAATTTTCAGACACCCAATTATCTTGATACCCAAGAAAATCAGCATCTTCATCTTTTTCGTCCAAAAACTCCACATCACCATTTGTCTCTGGTTCAGTTATTTGAACAAAATCTTCTCCGTGATCGTCGTATTCTATCTCGATGTCACTACCATCACTCCAGCCTTCATCATTCTCCGCCATTATGAAATCAGTCCTACTAAGGCCAAAAAAAATTAATCTTAAGTTTCTCAGGCCAAATGTTTCAAAATTCATGCAGGAGGCATTTTTAAAAATCTTTTTATTTTTTTTTTAATTTTTTTTTTTATTTGGGAGCAGGTATTCTCTCATGCTTATTAATTCCATGTAAGTCTTTCAAAAAAATGATATTGACTGATTCTTTCTTGTTACGTTCTTCTACATTAATCATAAAACATCTATACATATAATATTATTCCAAACATTTGTTTAAAAGTTATTTCATAAAACACTGTTTCTTAACAAGAAATATTGTACATCTATAAATGAAAACGTCTGATATAAGGGGAATAACTCATTTTTTCAACTCTGAAAAATAGGAAATTTGATTTTAATTTTTATTTTAAATTTTCAAAGTTTAAGAAAAAATAATCAATGTGGCAGTGCCTGAGAAACTTTTGATTAATTTTTTGGGAGGCCTAAACAGAGCATCTTACAGGAAAAGAATGATTTTATGAAAGCTAGGTGGAAAAAATTCAACACCCTCTACATTTGGTTGGGGAATGACAGAAAAGATTACAAATGTTGTTAGATGAGCATTGTTAGCTTTATGTTGGATGAACACTCTTGTCAATAAAACTCTGACAGTTGAAATACTGCACATGCTCTTAATATTGGTGCTTCTCAAAGATACCAGGTACATATGATATGAACCAGTGATATGTGTCAATCTAATGTTAAACAAGTTTATAAATTCATAGAACAAGAAGGCAGAACTGCTACCCTAACTATTAAACTTGTATATTTCATGAGAATTAAATATTTTTGTATTATACGGTCATATCTCCTCACATACATTATTGTTAATTTGTATACTATATTATGTAGAGTTATTTTCGGCCTGTGTTATTTTTGCCCATTTAAACACTTTTTTGTAATTATTCTAGACAAAAGCAAACTAATATGTAATACAGTTTGTACCTTCTTCCTTGAATTCACCCCATTTTAAATTCATCCACTAGCAACAAGGGATGAAAGGAATGAAAAATAAACAAGCAATAATATCTCTACATACATGTACATACAGTATACTGAAGTTCCTGTGAATACAATGTGGCTGAGAAGACTTACTTTAAGAGGTTGGTAGTACATGTGGACACACTGATTCCCTACAAACATCCAGAAGAAGGACTTGGCAAGTACTGTAACTCTGTACTTTGTAAAATATTCAGCAAGCATTCCCATATCTGAAAAAAAAACCCTGAAATAATGAGTCATTATAATCATGATACTAATTAAATTTCAAAACCAACAAGATATATATTGGATTTGTGAAACATTTATGCCCCCCCCCCTTCTAAGAGACTCTTAAATGACATTCAAACAAAGAAAATGAATAGAAACTGCATAAAATTTGAATTTTTTTTAAGTTCAAGGGATATAACTCTGTTAAAATTTGCTCGATAATACCTTAAACAAAACTTGAGCTAGATATTCTTATGGTAAATCTGGCCCCAAGACCATAAACTGAGAATAAACTTCTGTCAAACTTTTGATTTTTAATATCTTGAGTTTCTGTTAACCAATTTGCTTCAAATATTACTATTTTAAAATAATATTGAAATTCAAACATAGTTTGAAAATTTTGTTTCATTAGCATAATTATTTCAAAAGTTATGTTGGACTAATATTTTGACTTAAGTCCATTCTCAGTTTAACCCTTATCCTGCTAATCGCGACTCTGAGTCGCGCTGGCTTATCTGATCTGCTGCTGCGGATCGCGACCTCAGGTCGTTTTGAGGGGTTTCCTCATCTGATGCTTGTTTACCTGCTATTTTTAGCAGAGCATCCCATGTCAATGAATGAAACAAGTATAAATATAAACCAATGGTTTAGAATTTGTAAAAATATACACCAATCAGAAAGATTCATGCACATAATCACCATCCAAAATAGATGGTACTTATTTCAAAATGGCTGACCTACATATGCATGCTTTTAGTCCCCGGAGCTTTGTAAGAAAGGAAATAAGTTTATAAACTAAAAGGAATATAATTAAGCTACTATCTAAAGGTATAATAATGATATTTAATGTATCATTATAATTGATATTTATAGCATTTAAATAGTTATTCGGACTTATTATCCATTATCCATACTGTTAAAAATAAATCGACGTAAATGCAATAAATTGTAGGAATATAGAAATAAAATTTATATGAATAAAAAGCTCTTTCTTTTCTTCATATTTTACACACAACTTATGTGTTGATTGCATCAAAGATAAGGATGCTATAAGCTGATAAGTAAAGGAAGTATGCATTCACTGCGATATCTGTTTACATTTAACTTTCGCCGCAGCAGTGGAACTGATAAGCCAAAACTTTGACCGCAGGATAAGGGTTAATATGGTCTTTCAGCCTTTATACCAAATTAGATTTCAGTATTTTTAACCTGATCTACAAAGAAAGTGAACGGAAACTGTTGGTGGACTGACAGACTGACAGACAGAAGCAATGCAGTATGCCCTCCCTTCTTGGAATAGGGAGGATAACAAAAATCGCAGAACTAAAATTATCTTTACAATAATAAACTGAAGGAAAAAAAACACACACATTGTAAATATATGTATAATTCACAATTAATTTTCAACTGAACACTTCATTTTAAAAAGCTCCACCTCAGATCACTGATTCCAGATCCTCTTTGGGGGTAGTTTTTAGTAATTCAGCCACTCGTTTTTGCCCTAGTTCTTCTATGTATCGTTTCTGAGCTTCTTTCAAAGCCTCTCTCTTTGTGTAAGTTTTATCTGCAATTGAGCAAATATTTATTGGAAACAATGTAACAAATTTCAATAATGCAAACAACATGAACAATGTTACGCAAATGGTGTATGTAAAAAAAAAAAAAATAAACATTGGTAACAAATATCTAAACATAGTAACAACAAGGACAAAATTCCAAACATCTAACAACTAAGCAGTTATTTAAGCATTATCCGAATATTGTCCATTTAATTTTAATAATTAAAATATTTAAATGGTGACAAAAAATACAAAATAATTTGACAGACGAGACCAGGTTTCGCACTGACCCTTGGAGAGCTAATTTAAGAGAGCACCTAATTGGAGCTTTAGGGGGGGGGGGGGCTAGATCGGAATCTGGTATGCATTTTTTCATCTCCAGTTATATTTGTTACCATGATAAAGATGTGACCTAGTGATGGGGAATCAGAAAAAAATTAGAATCGATTATCGGTAATAATCGACTGGGCATAATCAATTAATAATCGATTATAATCGAAATTTTGAACTTTAATGAAATAAAGTTAAAACTTATTCAGATTTCTGTCAGACTTTTACAAAAAAACATTTACTTAAACATAAAATATTCAAAAAAGTTAATTGAAATTTCTTTTTTAAAAGTGGAAAATAATATTTTGTTTACTTTATAAAAGGACTATTGAAACAGAATGGGAATTTATTTGTTTTTTTTAAAGTCCATGCAATGGGTATTTTACTGATATTAGTCCACCTTTCATTTAAAACATGTATTTTTTTCTTAAAATTAGTTTTAATTAGTTAAAATTGCAAATTTTAAAAGTAAGTATCCAGAAGTTAGACTTGTATTTATGATTATAATTACATTTAAAGATTGACTAGACTAATAATGTTTTCCTTTGTATAATAAAACCTTGCAATATTACCGTTTCCTATTATTAGTCTAACCCCATATTTAATCATGGTGGTAAAAGTATCAACAAGACACAGAATCCTTCCATGTTTTCAACATTTATCACTACTTTTATGCTCTTTGCACTTGGATTTGGTAATAAAATTAAAATGTGACAATTTTATTTTTTGTTAGCGATGTCGGCGACATTTATTTTATAATCAATTAGTAACATCGAAGAGCTTCTAACAACCGACAATCGTCCCATCACTAATGTGACCAGACAAAGACTTGCCAGGAAAGAGACTTAAATGCCAGGAGTATAAGGGATCAAAAGAGGAATGTGGGGTCCCAGGTTAGATTGATAGATTTCCAGACTAGCAATACTGTACCCTTGTTATTGCAGGTGAAAGTCCTGCCAGGGGGTCATAAGTACTTGGGTTTTGTCTTCGAGGGTGAAAACAAGTTACAAAGAGGGGAACGTAATGGTTAGAGCCATGGAGATTTGCCTGAGGAGCTAAGTCGGTAGAAAACATAGGACTAGACAGGGGCCCCGGGTTTGATTCCCTGCCCTGCAATACATTTTCTCCTTTCAGTTAAAAAAAAAAAAAAAAAAACAGTGCTCACAAAGGATACAGGTTCGAGTTCTCATACAGATATAAAATGCTATATTTGTAAAAAAAATCCAGTTTAAGTAAACATTTAGACTTTTATTTTTAACATTGAAACATAATGACCTTTGGTACAGTTGTTTCATATATCTGAAGTAGGCATACGTACAATAACTATGTCCGTTTACTTCTAATTTCACCATGCAAAACTCTAATGCAGCTCCTGCAAGGAAGGAAATGATCCAGTATTTCTTTTCTCCTAGTTTATTACTTGAGACTTTAAGTTTTTGAATTATTCGATTGATGAAGAGTGTATCTGAAGGATATTTCTTCATGGTTTTGCTCTCTGTTGTGTAACCGACTTCATCATCTCTTTTCCAAGGGCGCAGCCATCTTGGTTTATTTTGTTTTATAACCCGATTTTTAATAGGCCAGTTCTTATGTGCTTTATCCAATCAAAAATTGTGTAAGAAACAAAGATGCTAGGAAAGACAACTCTTTACGGACTCTCCCTACAATATTTTTAGACAACATAGCTTGTTAGCCATTGGCTAATAATTCACCCTTGACCTTATTCAACCAATCAGATGAAAGAAGAGACTTAGAACAAAGCTTCACCGAGTCGAGCACCTGCAGGTAATGTTTACACTCATTTTTTGTAAATGGACCACATAATTATAGATTATTTTGATATAATTAGCTAATTTTACATAGAGCTATATGATTTTTAATCGATGGACACTAAATTATCCCAAACGTGACGCAAATAAAGGCATGATTAAGATTCTCATGCACATTTCCAGGAAGGGGGGTATAACCAGGTTGGGCACACACCGCCAAATGGTCATTTAACCCCCGTTTGGTGGTCATTCGCCCATATCGGCGTCTTTATTAACCACCAAATGGGAGAGAAAAATCGTTCTGTTCAGTTCTCTGGAATGACGTGAAATGGCGCATAATTTCAACTCATGGGGAATAAAATATAGATATTTATCTGTACTTTGAACGAAAAAAATTAAAATTTCAACGCGGACTTTTTTGCGCAGTGTCGTTCAAATAATTGACAAAATCGTCACCTATGTAAACAAATGTAACCTTTCTCTGTTTTGACTTTAAAAGAAAAATTCCCTCCGTCTCGCGCGTAGTTGAGCCCATCAATCGTGTTGATCACTTCATATTTCTGTCATCCGGGCAACCGATCATGACATTTTTCCAAACTTTGGTAAAAAGACTGAATTAACTACGGAGGCCCATGAGTGTAAATTTTCAAAAAGTAAAATAAGAGGAATGGTAAGAATTCGCTTTTATTTAGTTTATTTCGTAAGCAATGGCTTTATTCTTTATAAAAATGCGATATGCAGTGAATTCATGTTAAAATAATCACTCGAAAACCATAATCTTTGAATAAAAACAGGAATAATTGCAAATGCCACTTTGTAAATCTTTTATTCAAAAATATTTAATAAATATAGTAGATACAACATAGATATGCATACTAAACCACAAAGGGTTCGTAACTTCATCCTAAAAGAAAATAAAGAATAAATGTTACATTCAAATTTGAATATTATAGCACTAAGTGCCCACCATACGAATAAGATTCGAGGAGCTCGTGTTTATTTTATAAAGATTCATACACACGCAGATTTTTGAAAAGTTACTTCTCTAGATAAACACCTCTTGCTTAAATGTATTTTTTACCGAACTATATACAACAAAATATTTTTTTAGCTAATAGTTCGGCCGTCACTAACAGCTGAGGGTTTCGTTTTTACGAAGTTCCACAGAAATTCCACATGGAAAATTGACTGAATTGTATTAAATGTGCGATGAATATGTTAATTAAAATTCCCCAAAGCCTAAGTAAATGCGCTTTTGCTTTATTTCAATGAAAATTGGATTTGAATAAAAAAGACCACCATTTGGTAGGTAAAAAAGACGCTGATATGGGCGATTGACCACCAAACGGGGGTTAAATGACCATTTGGGGGTGTGTGCCCAACCTGATAACATGTATAAAACAAATCGTCAGAAGGTCTAAATCCGATGCATTTTTCAATTATTTGAATGTTTTGCTTTTGTGATCCATGTTTGATAACTATCATATGCATTATAAGATGCTGAGGAAATGTTCTTGTAACATACGAAGACATGGGTAAGGGAATGTACATGATGTACACGGGTATTACTTAATTTTTACACAGTGAGTGGTGCACACAGCAATGAACAATGCAGATCTGTTTATGATGGAATCCCCTGCATTTCCTCCCAACCCAGGCCATATGTAAGTTTGTGTCTTTTTAATCAATATTCTTGTTATAATGAAACACAGGGATCATGAAACACTGATGGTGACTTTCAAAGTCAAACTCCATGACTTTCACTTGGATTTCTAGTTTTGGATCTTATGTTGGATATCCAGCTAAGCCTCTTTGTTCCAGCCTTATCCATATCTTGATTTCTAAACTTTTTTCCTTTTTAATAAATGTCTTTAAATTATCATTACAGTACCTTACCATGCTTACACTCAAACTTGAACGATACTTGTACATGTTGTACAATACTGCAATTCAAACATTACTATTATCCATGCTCATGCTGATAAATTGCAAATCACTGCCTTGGTGTTCAGTTGTAATAATTAATGATTGTTGAAATGAGAATGGGCGATTAACAAGGAAAACGCTAGTGCTGAAATACGTTTTAATGTATAAACAATGAAACATGGGGTCTTAAAAAAATGTATCTTCATTTGAACACAATGAACAGTGACATTAATGAAAACTATTTATTTTTGTTTAGATCTGAAGATAGTGCTTTCAACTTCAATAAATTTAAATCTACATACATGCTCACAGTAATCATTTCACCTCTGTCCATAGTTATTATTTCTTGTAAAATCCAATTTGTATTTTATGTATACCATTTAATAAATATACATTTTGAAAATGTGAACAAACTATTGCATTACAAGAGTAGCTCATGGATTGTTCTATTTTATGTCTTTCTGAATCCAAAAAAAAAAGACAAAAGTTTTAAAACTTTTCTTTTCTTATTACCTTTCCCCAGCTGAACTGCATATGTGTATTATAAACAGCATGCAAAGGAACATGCCAGATATAATCTCATACTATCATTACCTAACACTGTAACAGTACTGTTGTAAGAGTGTTTTATCACTTATTTACAAACGAGACATGTTTCCTCAATGCCTTGTTCACAGCATGTACATATGTGTTGAGGCTTTTATTACTGGATCTAAACATGTGTGTATTTATGTTTTATCAGGCCTGCAGGCCCCATGATGTACCCCCCAGGGTTCAATGTTCCAGATCCTGGATTAATTAAGCAAGAGCCAATGGAAAGGTTTGTTTTGAAAATCAAGAAGTATTAAATTGATAGTACAGATATTTTTATTGGTTGTTAATATTGACACTTTATAAACATCTGATATGCAGAGTGAATACATCTGTATCTTTATGTGCACTGATAAAATACCTGGTAATCTAAAGCAATTCTTGTAAGGCATTGATTATAAACATGAACATAATTAAAAACTAGAGGTACTGTGAGCGATGAGCTCACTAAATGATACCCCCCGCCTCCATATAGCTATACTGGCAAAGTCCATGTTTTGCCATGGGCGTGAAACCCAAAATATGTGTCGGATCAAAAAGTAAAATAGGAGGTGCACAATGGCAATATGTAATAAAGATTCTGTGAAAAATTTATCAAATTTCATTCAGTGGTATGAGAGGAGTTGCGGATAAAAGATGGGTAGTACAAAGCGTAACAGACGGACGGAAGGACGGACGGACGTACAGCTAGACGGACGGACGGACGGACGGAATAAACGATTACTATATACCCTCCCGCTTTTCAAGCGGGGGGTATAATAAATATCTACAATTCTAATTGTTCTATTAAGTAAACCAGACAAAATGTATACATACACAGTTACACTGTACATGGAATAATTGACATACATACACATGTACTATGTTTACTTGACATGTATACATGTATTGAAATATGATACACTATACAGGGCCTTTAAAAACTTTACATGTTGCAAGTATGAGGGAGTATCTATCATCTAATTGTAACATGTTTAATTAGATTACTTTAGAATGTATTGTGAACTAAACAATTACTGGTATAAACAATTTATGTATTTAAAAAAAAAAAACAACATCCTCTGCCTGTTTGCTGGCATTTCATTATCATTTATTTTGTGTAGTGTGCAAAAGAAAAAGAGAGGAAGAAAGAAAAAGGAGGAGACTCAAGACAAGATTACAGATCACATGCCCACAAAGAAAAAGAAACGAGACAGATTTAATGGCATGAGTGACGATGAAGTGATGAAAAGGGAACTGCCTGACCACTTACAGGAAAATCTGGATATACTCATAGTAAGGAACTGGAAAATGTAGACATACTCATTGTGAGAAACTAAAAAATATAGATATATTGGGGAAAAAAAAAACTAGAAAATGTAGACATACTCATTGTAAGAAACTGGAAAATGTAGACATATTCATTGTAAGAAACTAGAAAATGTAGACATTGTAAAAAATATAATGCATAAAATGTAGACTCATCGTAAGAAACTAGAAAATGTACACACAATGTAAGAATCTGGAAAATATCGATGCATTGCACAAAACCAAAAAATAGACACATTATAAGAAACCAGAACATCAGAAAATGTAGATATTATTATACTATATTTTCCCTGATATTTCTTTGCATGAAATTTAAATAGAAGTTAGTGCACCACATGTACATGTCATTGTAATAAAAACCCTGGAAACTGGGGAATCAGATCTACTACAAAAAATTATGTCATTGTCAAAGACTTGTTTACTGAGATTAAGTACACTACATTATTGATTAATAATATTTTTAAAAAATAATCAAGATTCTAAAGATATGTAATTTGTTTGTTTCTTTAGATCTTCAAGGTAGGTCTTTGCCTATTAATATTAAATCTGGTGCGAAATTAATTTTCCCCAAACATTGATTGGTTTAAACATAGCATTTATAGGAAGATTTTGATGATAAAAGTCATGATCATATAATTCATATGAAAAGAGTATTAACTTTGTTATTTAATAATCATGCTACCTTTTCATTGCTGTTTAGGTTGGTATTAACCCGGGATTGTGTGCGGCCTATGTGGGACATCATTACGCCGGACCTGGAAACCATTTCTGTAGGTGATTTCTGGAACTCGGTTAATCTTAAGGGGAGATCTAGTAGTTAAAGGGATTCTCATATATTTTAAAGTTTTTTTTAAGTTAAATTGCTTTATTATTAAGTATAGCAGAACCCAGTTTTCATAACAAAGATGTTTAATATAGGGTGGATTTGATGAAAAATTGCATTCAAAATAAGGTTTGGTGTCTACATTCATTAATATTTATTTGTATTGGGAAAAACCCCTTTAAAACAAAGTAGTACATGTATAATTATTATCACAATAATGCCAGAATTTCTCACAGATCTTCTATAAGAGTATAATTATGTACATACTCTATTTAAAATAAACAATCCTTTTTAATACCCTCTACAGGGAAGTGTCTGTTCCTATCGGGATTGATCCCGGAGCAGTTGAATGCCTACGACGACTACAAACTGGTGAAGTATGGGATCGGGTTTACTAACATTGTAGCCAGGACAACAAGAGGAAGTGCTGATCTGACAAGGTAATTGTTATAAAGGCAAACAAAAACCTAACCATATACAAAATATATATTATAATACTGTATACAGGGAAATTTTTGCCCCCGTTTTATTTTCGCCCTATCCTCAAATGGGCGAATTTAAAACAGGGTGAACTCAATTAATATAGTTTAATTTCTTAAACAAAACTATGACTGGGCGAATTTAAAACGGGGCAGAATTGTTTGCAAGTGTGAAAGGGCGAAAATATCACGGGGCGAAAATAACCCTGTATTATGTCAGATTCAGAATTTTTTCTGTACTCTTGAAAAAAATTCAATTTCAAAATACATTCTTGGAACAATACAGTGAAAATAATTAAAATATTTCTCTTTGTTATCCATTTTCATTACTTAAAAAAAATTGCTGTTTGATTTCAGGAAAGAAATAAAAGAAGGAGCTCTTATATTACAAGAGAAAATTAAGAAATACAAACCAAAGATAGCAGTATTTAATGGAAAAGGTATGTCTGGATTAATTTATTAAGTTATTAAGATTGAATTCTAGCAGTTAATAAAAAAAAAATATGAAAAAGAGTAAGTGACATTTGGTGAAAAATACAAATTGAAAGTCTCAAAACTAGCAATACTTCACAAAACGTAGTTTACGTTGTACAAATTTTACATTATAAGAGTTTCCCTTGATATTCTTTTGAAAATATCCATAGGAAAATCATAAGATTTGTGGGAAAGCACATGAATAATATTATCATTTGTTTCAGGATTTTTTTTCCCATTTAAACTTCTTCTAGATAAACTTAATATGCCGTAGAAAGTCAATGAACAAAAGTTTTAAATCTTATATACACAAATTTTATTTTGTTTTAGGTATTTATGAAGTTTTTGTTGGCCATAAGAACTTTGCCTTTGGGAAGCAACCAGAGGCCTTTACAGGAACTGAAACTGTAAGTGTTTTGTATTTTTGCCTTAATTTTAAAAGTTAAGTGTTTAAAGTATCCCAAAGTCAGTTTGAGTTACCATATACCCATCTGACCTCTGTTATTGACAGTTCTCATGCACATCTGTTAATTTATTATTAGCATAAAACTTTTTTTTTATCAAATTGCTTTGCATGTGCCCCGTTGACAATTGTATGCATAGCAATAAAACTTGAAGGAAGACAACATTATGCTCATTTATAATTAAACCTGCAATACATTTCCAGTCATTTCTTGATTACTTTTAACCAGCGGAATGTTTACATTCATTGTTTGATTTCTTTTCCAGCTTGTCTATGTGATGCCGTCCTCCTCTGCCAGATGTTCACAACTTCCCAGGGCCATTGACAAAGTTCCCTTCTACACTGCTCTAAAGAAACTCCGTGACTATTTACGTGGAGATCTAGAGAAACTAGATGACTCTGAAGTCTGTTTTCCTGATGTCGAACTCAAGGTTGTAAAGAAAGAACCCAAGAAGGAACAGGTTGATGAAGACTCCAAGAGCAACCCTCCAATATTTAGTGACCAACCAGGGGCCATGATGCCCCCACAACAAATGGACCAGAGAAACTTCCCTCAACCAAACAGGCAAAATATCTGTCACCCTGGCAATCCAAATTTCATGGGCATCAAACAAGAGCCAGGATTTTCTTCGCAAGAGTATGGTGGACACATGTCGGGATGTGCTCAGAATAACTTCACCAGGGCCAACATGTCCCCACACCAGATGTACAGTAACCAGTTCTCTCAAGGTAACTACTCTCCACAGCAAATGTCTCAACAAGGAGCGATAGCATCAAGCAATCAACAGGGACCAGGGTTCCAGGGCAACTTCCAGTCCGAAGCTTACAGACAGCAGGGCTTCCACCCTAATCAGACCTTCACCCAGGCCATGGCCATGTCCTCACAAATGACCTTTCATCAAGGAGGTCAAAACTTTCAAATGAGTGGTCAGTATGCTATGTCAATGTCGTCGTCTTGGAGCGGACAAGTACAGGTCAAACAAGAGCCACCTGACTGGTCTGCCAACATTCCAGCTTACAATAATTCAATGCTTCAAGGAAATGAGGCTCAGACACAATCAAGCAATCCACTGCAGATGTTGGAAAATCTTAGTCAAGGACTCAATAGTAACGGCTCTCCTAATTGCACTGGAAACACTTTAAGTTTGTCCCAGTCACCTATTCAGTCTAACAGTAACTGTATTCAAGGTGTTCCTAACAGTTTCTATGGCAATCAAAGCTATCCTCAGGGAAATGGACTGTCTCAGCCTCAAGGGCATTATGGGAATGCACAAATGCATCATGGGAACATTCCTGATGAAGTTCCTCTTCCCCCGAGCCAGAGTCCTATACACATTCCTGATATTATACAGGACTTGCCTCCTGCACATGGGACCGACTCACCTGTCAATCAAGCTTTTAAGGCCACCCACTCCCTGGGTAGCCCGCCCCCTCAACTTTCCATTGTCAAATCAGAGCCAAAAGATTTTGCCACAGATACATCATGCCCATTTTCA
Organism: Saccostrea cuccullata; assembly: GCF_032062105.1. Classification (NCBI taxonomy): domain Eukaryota; kingdom Metazoa; phylum Mollusca; class Bivalvia; order Ostreida; family Ostreidae; genus Saccostrea; species Saccostrea cuccullata. Next base: position 235,767 of record NW_026928374.1, on the reverse strand, counting down.
AATTAGAAGATGTACATGTAGAATAATTTATAAATTAAGTATTTTGTACACTAAGTAACGTAGTTTTTGCACTGATAATTTTTTTTGTTTAGGCTTATACACTGACATTACAAGATGGAATATTGACCAAATTATACCAAATTTGTAGTATTTTTTCTACATTGTTTGGCCAAAAATGTATTTTCCATAAGAGTTATAGAATGATATAGTATAGTATTATACTATAAATGGCAAAATACATGTGATTTTTTTTATACCCTTAGCTATTTGCGTTTGAGACATATTAAAAGACACACTGTTCTGTGCACATGGTGGGATAGAGTTGTTAATGATCTGGACATGTGTTCTTTATTTGAATACAGTTGTCACAATAGCAAAAAAAAGAGTCTGAAATGTTCTAGAAAACTATATAATATTTATATTATCTTAATATACTTATGAGAGAGAGAGAGAGCAAGAAAGAGGTCTTTGAGGAGAGAGAGAGAAAGAGAGAGCTACATTATAGATAGGAGACTTGAGGAGAACATTCTTAGCTGCTTTCTGTTGATAGGGCTTCCAGTGAATGGGAATTACTATTAGAAGGAGATGCAACTACATGTACTTTTTTTTTTTCAATAAGTTCCTGTTTTGAGTATATTTACTCCCTTAACTTTGTTCAATTGATAACTGGCATTGGGAATTATACAGTGAATTTATTTTTTGCTGCTGCTGAAAAATATTTTAAAATCATGATCATCTAAATAATACAAATAATTTCATTTTTCCCAAAGTATTGTTCAAATTTCATCCATGCAACTGTTGCATCATTGCACAGTTTTACTATATGACCAATTATTTCAAGAGAATGTCTTCTATCATATTGTTATGAATGTGCTTATTATATGTAGTATGCTTTTATAAAGACATCAGACATAAAGGCATGTACATTCTGTATAAGTAAGGACTTCTGAAACATGTTTGAATTATTTAGTAAATATATGGACAGTCCAGTCCAATACGAAAATTCGTAATATTACGAAAAAAAGTAAGATTACGAGAAAGCGTAATATTACAAGTTATCGTAATATAAAAATTATATTACAATTTTTCGTAATGTAGTTAAATTATGAATACGCGTAATATAGCAGATTGTAGAGACTATATTTATTTACGAGTTTTCGTAATCCTAGACAAATTCAAGCATTGCAAGAAATTGAGTGGCGGATAGCACAGTATGACATTTACTACGAGATGTCACGGGCGATAACTTGTACGACTCTTACTGAGATTTGAATTCTGTGTATTTCAATAAGAGTTGCACGAAAAGTTGTATTATGAGACAAGGGTGAGATTTTTAGGGTATACTTCGGAAGAAAAGTAGGGAGTTCGGGTGATATAGACCAATGCGACATGCTTAAGCGAATATTGAAATTTACTGGAAAATTGGTCTTGTCCTTGGGAAAATTCCTATAAAAGAATAATAAAAGAAATTGTCCACTCACCCATTGCTGGCGGTACTTTCTTCTTGAATTTCCCTGCTTTCTGATAGGCGTAACTGACCAAACTGACCGCGTGCTATCAGTAGATGTGGAATCTGATATATTACTGACGTCATACTTTGCTACCCACCACTCAATTTCTTGCAATGCTTGAATTTGTCTTGGATTATGAAAACTCGTAATATAGTCTCTTACAATCTGCTATATTATGCGTATTCGAAATTTAACTACATTATGAAAAATTGTAATATAAGTTTTATACTACGATAACTTGTAATATTACGGTCTTTCGTAATCTTACGTTTTTTCGTAATATTACGAATTTTCGTATTGGACTGGACTAATGGATTTCAATAATTATAGTTGTTTGTTTGGAAGTAATAGAACATAAAAAAGTATTACTGAGACTAAGTGTCAGAAATAATCATCCCATTCATCTTGTTATGTTGTTTTTTAAAAGAATTTTTAAAATATTTTTTAAAGCAGCATTTAGGTAATTCCAAAGTAAGAGAATTTTATTATTTCTGTAAAATCTGCTCAGTTATCTTGCTGCATGCAGAAAAAAATGTATTACCTGTGTAAATGTCATGTTTACGCTGATGTACCTGAAATATGTTTTAACACTGACAAGTTCATGGTGGTTCTGACCATAAATTATGTAGTATTTATTGATACATGTATGCAAAGATATTATGATCTCTTCATTTTCAGACATATCTTTTTTTCAGACATTTCTGTCTAGTCAGTATATTAAGTTATTTTTCATTGATTCTCATATATTCATTTTAATTTTGCTATTAAATATCCTATTCTGAATGCAAAGTATTGAACCTTTTTAGTTTTAAAGAGAACAATGCAATATTTTGTACGAAAATGATCATAAATATAATGAAATGCTACTTTTAATTTCATGCTGAAAATGAAAATTTAATATTAAGCATTATGATTTATTATTTTATAGTGTTAAAGATATCCTTAAAGTTTGTGCTCCATTTAATATTGTGCATTTGTAACATTTACATGTATATTATGAGCATTGTGTCATTATGATGTCATTTGTATTTAAATCTAATCATCATCATGTTTTGTGTTTGCTGTGTTAACAAGATTCATTCTAAACAGTTTACTGTAATTAATCATACTGCCAGAAGACAGTTCAAATTGTTCACATGAATTTGAATTATGCACTCTACATTTTAGTTTATGATTTACGTAGAATTTGTTATCATTCAGTTGTGAACACAATTTTCTTACATTTAAGTAAGTCACATGACTTAATGCTGAAATCTGATTGGTTAAACATAGGTCTGCTTTTGCACTAGCCTACTATTTTATTTCATTATGTGCAATCTTTTCAGAGTTTTATACCTCATTTATATTTTTTTCTAATTTATTGAATTTATATGTTGTATACAAAGTTCTTATGTATACTTCTATTCTAAATTATTTTATATATACATGTGTACACATATGAGTATAAAATAGCATGTATTGATGTTATACATTTTTGTAGTGCTTAGAATTCATCAAGTTTTATAGATGATGTGTATGCATTTAACATGGAAAGTCAGAATAAAAAATAACATCAAAGACTATTGACTCCTATTTTTTCATCTATCAGAAAAAAATACTGGTATCATGGGTATTTAGAAACTAATTTCTATCCAATGTTTTTGAAGACATATGAATCGTAAATTATGTATAGTTTCAATGAAAACTGCAGTCACTGTGAAGATTTATTTTCAAATTGCTGAGCTGAATGTTAATCACAGCGTAATGCATGTAAATG